>NC_080166.1:57755568-58054452 GCF_950295315.1 Erinaceus europaeus
TCTCTCTCTTTCTCATCCCTTTCTGTTTCTCTGTCTATCAAATAAAAAGGAAGTTTATAAAAAAGTCAATAGGGAGGGTAGAGCCAAGATGGCGGCCTGGAGACAGCACCTGGTGTGAGTGCCGCAAAGAAGCTGCTTTCAACCTGGGATTCTAGGAGAGGCCACCAGGTTCCAGATGCTACCAGGAGGCCAACCAGACGTCCCTGGGCAGAGGACCTCACCAATGTGACCTGGAGCCCTGCCTTCCCAGAGCCCTTCCCCACTAGGGAAAGAGAGAAACAGGCTGGGAGTATTGATCCACCTGCCAAAGCCCATGTTCATTGGGGAAGCAATTACAGAAGCCAGACCTTCCACCTTCTGCATCCCATAATGACCCTGGGTCCATACTCCCAGAGGGATAAAGAATAGGGAAGCTATCAGGGGAGGGGATGGGATATGGAGTTCTGGTGGTAGGAATTGTGTGTATCCTATGATTTTGTCAGTGTTTTTTTTTTTATAAATAATTTTTTTTTAAATGTCAATAGGGTTGGTAGAATCATGCAGAAATCATCCTTGTAGGAGGCTGGGAAGTTGTGCTGCAGGTTAAATTCACATAGTGAGAAGCAGAAGAACCCACACAAGGATCCCTGTTCGAACTGCGGCTCCCCACCTGCAGGGGAGTCTTGCTTCACAGGTGGTGAAGCAGGTCTGCAGGTGTCTATCTTTCTCTCCCTCTTTGTCTCCCCCTCCTCTCTCGATTTATCTCTGTCCTATCCAGCAACAACAACAATAACAGTAACCGTAGCAACAACAACCATGGGAAAAATGGTCGCCCAGAGCAGTGGATTCCTTGTGCAGGCACCAAGCCCTAGCAATAACCCTGGAGGCAAATAATAAATAATAATAATAATAATAATATTCTTGTAGCAAAAGTAAATATAAAAAATCCTGAATGTTGGATTCAAGACAGTGCAGTAATACTGTGTTTGATTTGTACTCCTGAGACCCTTGCAGTCCCAGATTCAATCCTACAACCCCTGTTTCTCCCCCTCCTGAAAATAAATTCTCTTTAAAATATATCTGTTGACTATAAACTACCTTGTCTATGATGCTTCTCCACACATTGAGACATGTGCACTTTGAGCAGAGAAATCAGACTTTTGTGGCAGGCTTGCTGAGTAAGAGACAAGGTCCAGTTTTTGATGTTCAAGTTGGCAGCTTGCTTGAGACACAGTCATGAGCGAGCATCAGGAGAGCTCTCCACACTCCTGTTCTCCCCTGCCAGGGAGCATCATGGAGAGATGCCAAGGCTGGCAGACCAGTGGAGCCCTGGAGAAAGCGCATTGTTTCTTGCATTTCCGGTAGTGACTGATGACGTGCAGAGGATTTTTCACGAAAAATTGTTTGCTCTTGTCCAGTGAATGACCAACTCTGCTCAGAGACCTTACTGACACTGATCTGAATGTCCTTATGTGTATGACCCCTGTCCCTCTCCCTCCCCTCCCATATCTGACTCTTAGGGTCCTTGTAAATAAAAACGAGTAGTGAGTATGCCCTTCCAGGCACAGAGCCTCAATTCGAGTTACAGTATGACCTGTGTGTACCATGGCATTGAGGAAGGTTCTGGGGGTGTTGGTGGTGGGGCATCTGGTTGAGCACACACATGTTATAATGTACGAGGACCCAGGTTCAAGACCACAGTCCCCAACTGCAGGGGGAGAGCTTCACATGTGGTGAAACAGGGCTGCAGCTGTCTCTCTCAGTATCTCCCCCTCCACTCTCAATTTCTCTCTGTTTCTATCCAACAAATATATATATATATTTACAACAACAAAAAAGGAAGCTTCTGTTGCTTTTTAGCTTTTCCTCTTTTTCTGTCTTCACCTCAATGAAAATTTTAGTTGGACCCAGTGTGCTGAAATCAGATCCCAGCTCTGCCAGACAAACACAAAGCAACAATCTAAGCAAACAAAAGTGCAGAGTGAGGTGCACAGTTAAAGCCCAAGAGCTGAAAATGTTGAGGAGAGAAAGTCTATTGCTTCCTGCTTGGGGGAGTTGGTGGGGGGGTCATGTTGAAACTCAATGGTCATACTGTAGAATGTTAAATCTTTTTTTGGGGGGGAACGCAAACATTATGGAGAGGTGAACTCTTGTATTTATGAATCTATAGAGCAGAGAAAATGTGCAGTGTGATTTTGGGAATTGATAAAGTTACCTAAGCTCACAGTCAGTTCTTAGCCACAGCTGGGAACATTCTAGGCTGCACTCAAAAAAGTTACCAGTTGAAAAAGGAGTATGAGTGGTCTGGGAGGTGACGCAGTGGTAAAGCTTTGGACTCTCAAGCATGAGGTCATGAGTTTGATCCCCGACAGCACATGTGCCAGAGTGATATCTGGTTCTTTCTCTCTCCTCTTATCTTTCTCATAAGTAAATAAAATATTTAAAAAAGAAAGAAAAAGAAATATGATGTGGCCATGAGGTTGTACCAGTATGTGGGGCAATCAAGAATTTGTAGGACATTGGCATAGATGGAAGCTTCCAAGAAGCTGTCATTTCACAAGGAAAGCCAGAATGGGTTTGGTGGACTTCAAAGCTAGGATTCATTGCCAAGTCTCCTCTGAACCAGACCTCCTTCTTTCTGATCTTATCTGCTGCTCTGTTGCCCACTTGGCTTCAGTGGCATTGGTTTCCTTTTCATTGAACGAGTGAAGACACATATGCCTTGGGAATTCTGCAGTTAGTATTTTTGTGTGCATGGAAAAACCAATTATCACACATTTCTGACTTGCTTTCTTACTGTGAGTGGCATGCTCCATAGTGACCCCAAGAATGAATGTCTCAGCCCTGGAATCTTCACATGTGACCTTAGAAAGCAGGAGGGTTTGTTATTACTGTTGTTTTGGGCAGGATTCAAGTAAGATTATTGATATGGGAGATTATCCTGCTTCTCCAAATGGGCCCCCAATACACTCATGAATATACTTATAAGAAGACATAGAAGGAAGGTTTGATACAGGAAAAGCAAAGTGGCCATTGAGCCTGCTAATACCCAGCTGCCTTTGCATGTGGAAAAAGTCAAATGCCAAAGGGTGCAGCGCTGCATTCTGGGAGAGGCAAGCAAACACTCTTCTCAGTTAAAGGCCCAGGAGTAAACAGAGTCTTAACAGCCTCTTCATTTTTACCCATTGAAAGTGAATTCACATTTTAAGCCACCAGAGAAGAGAATTAATGTGTGTTCTGTTTTTTAATTAACTTTTTAAAATCTACTTTATTTAAAAATAGTATCTTTATTTATTGGATAGAGACAGCTAGAAATGGAGAGGGAAGGGGGAGGTAGAGAGGGAGAAAAACAGAGAGACACTTGCAGGCCTGCTTCACCACTTGCAAAGCTTTCCCCCCTACAGGTGGGGACCAAGGGGCTTGAACCTGGGTCCTTGTGAATTATAATTTGTGTGCTCAACCAGGTGTGCCATCACCCAGCTCCTTAAATTACTTTATTTTATAGAGGGGAGGAGAAAGGAGAGAGAGAGAGAGAGAGAGAGAGAGATTGAGAGAGAAAGAAAGAGAGACCAGATCCCTGCTCATCTCTGTCTGTTGGTGGTTCTGGGGACTGAACCAGAGATCTCAGAGCATCAGGCATGAGTCTTATGCAGAGCCGTTATGTTGTCTCCCCAGCCCCCATGGGTTCTTTGACGTCACTGCATTAGTAATAGTTTCATATAGCATTCATAGGAAACAGATATACCAACATTCACTCAAATGTCACCGTGTCAGTGAGCCCTTGTCTGGCCACCTTATTCAAAACTGCAACCCCACCTCATCTTGTGCATCTTTTCCTCATTTTAAATTCCTCCCTTGTGCTTTCCATCATCTAAAGTAATTTATCTGTTTATTTAGGCTTGTTTCTGTCTTCCTCAGATGACTATAGGGAGTGGGATTTTTTGTTCAGCTGTTTGTATTTCTGTTTCATACTTGACAAATAGAAAATAACAGTTGAACATTCAACAAATAAAGTGGACTGATTGAATATTTCTCTTTCTTTTCTTCTTCCTTTTTTTTTTTTTTTTTTTTGACCTGAAAAGGTAATTTCTGGGACTCGGTGCCTGCACTATGAATCCACTGCTCCTGGAGGCATTTTTTTTTTCATTTTATTGGATAAGACAAAGAGAAATTGAGAGGGGAGTAGAGGAAAGAGGGGGAGAGCAAGAGAGATAGACACCTGCTGACCTGCTTCACCACTTTTGAAGCTTCCCTTTTGCAGGTGGGGAGACAGGGACTCAAACGGGGATCCTTGTGCGGGTCCTTGCACTTAGAGCTATGTGTGCTTAACTTGGTGCTTCAATGCTGGGACCCCCAAGTAAATATTTTTCCAAGTGCAGAGTATACGCAAAGTGAAATGAAAAAAAAATCAGTAAATTACATGTTATATAATGGACTCTGAATTTGATAATATGGACATGTGTGTAGTTTAAAATAAGAGGGGTGATTTGCCCAGAAGAGGAAGTGTGTTAGGGTTCTTCAGAGAAAGACTGTAATTACTGTACTCATATATATTGTAATAGATGACAGGTAGAGGACAGTTAGCTAGCTAGTTGAAATGACACAGACACACAGGCGCTTGCTTACTTCATGGCTACCCAAGTAATCATAGAAGATTTTAAGAATTCAATTACATGTAGTTATTTTTTAATTCTTTTTTAAATATTTATTTATTTTTCCCTTTTGTTGCCCTTTTTTTCATTGTTATTGTAGTTATTATTGTTGTTGTTACTGATGGCGTCGTTGTTGGATAGGACAGAGAGAACTAGAGAGAGGAAGGGAAGACAGAGAGGGGGAGAGAAAGACAGACACCTGCAGACCTGCTTCACCACCTGTGAAGCGATTCCCCTGAAGGTGGGGAGCCACTGGGATCCTTATGCTGGTTCTTGTGCTTTGCGCCACGTGCGCTTAACCCGATGCGCTACCACTGGACTCCCCTCCTTTTTTAATTCTTTAAAATTTTTATGTATTATTCATAGTTGCAAGACTGTAAGATGACAGTGTATAGTTTCACACCACAACCATCACCAAAGTTCTGTATCCCCAACCTCCTACCTCCCAAAGATCACCACCAGAGTTCTCACAAATGGTTCGTACAAATGGTTTGCTTGCTTCTGTTTTGTTTGGATTTTTTTTTTTTAATTTTGGCAAGTTCAGATCTCTAAACTCCACATGACTGAAACCATTTGGTAGTTGTCTTGCATCTCAATACTCATTTTGCTAAGTATAATCACCTCCAGTTTCACCCATTTTGTCCCAAAGGGCACAGTATCATCTTTTATTTTTTTGACTGCAGAGTAGTATTCCATATCTCAGAGCTTCTTTAGTCAGTCATATGATGACTGGCATTTAGGCTGCTTCTATTCTTTGTTTTTTTGAATAATAATGCAGCTTCAGAGATTTATATATAGGGAACAGGATGGTGGTGCACTGGGTCAAGCATACACAGTACAAAGTGCAAGGATCCACACAAGGGTCTGGGTTCCAGCCCCTGGCTCCCAATCTGTAGTGAGGATGCTTCACAAGCAGTGAAGCTGGTCTGCAGGTGTCTCTCTTTCTCTCTCCCTCTCTAGCTCCACCTCCTCTCTCAATTTCTCTCTGTCCTATCCAATAAAACAGAACAAAAAAAAAGTTCGTCCAGGCTTCGATGGACCTTGAAAAATTAAGGTTAAGTGAAATAAGTCAGAAACAGAAGGATGAATATGGGATGATCTCACTCTCTGATAGACATTAAAAAACAAGAACAGAAGAGAAAACACAAGTAGAACCTGAACTGGAATTAGCGTATTGCACCAAAGTAAAAGACTTTGGAGTGGGTGGGGTGGGGAGAATACAGATCCAAGAAGGATGACAGAGGACCTAGTGGGGGGGTGTATTGTTATATGGAAAATTGGGAAATGTTATGCATGTACAAACTATTGTATTTACTGTCAAATGTAAAATATTAATTCCCAATAAAGAAATTTAAAAAAGACTACTAGAAGTGGATTTGTAGTGCTGACACTTAGCCCCAATGATAACCCTGGGAAAAAAAAAATATATATATATATTCATGAGAGAAAGAGTAAGAGAGAGAACCAGAGCATCATTCTGGTGGATAGGATGACAGGGATTGAACTCGGGACCTCATGAACTCCCGTGTAATTACTGTGAAACATCTGGGTTTGGAATTCCATGTAAATATTAACTATGTCAGAGTGCACCCAAAGGAAGAAGTTAAGCATGCCCAGTGTGCTAACTATAGCCGGAGACATTCCCACTGCTGTGCGGTTTAAATAAAAATATCATTGGCCTATATAGGAAGCCTCCTGGGTTGAAAGTCAAAGGGGTTTTTGAAATACCCAGAGCATATTTTTGGACTGCATTTGTTCTTTGGTTTTTCCTCACTTACAAAGCTCTAGCACACTTGTTCCAGGTTTGTTTTTTTTTCTCTCTCTCTCTCTCTTTCTGTGACTCTGTGTACATGCTGTTTTTTTTTGTAGTCATGCTCAGTGGTGTATTCTCTGAAACCCGTATTAATCACAAGGTTTCTTTCAAAACAGAGCTGCTGTGAAGAAGATCTAGAGGCCTACCCTGGAGGCCCACTTTGAGATGGGCTTGGAAAACAGACAATATATGCAAACCATATTACTCATCAAAATATGCCGGGTTAGCTTCGCGGGCGGGAGACAAACAACCAGAGACTCATGGCTGAGTGGTATGCAGTTCAGTCTTTATTCATGTGGAACGCAGCACAATCTAAGCCATCTAAAACTAACTATAATCACAGTCCTGTCCTTATATATATACTCGCCAAGTAGGGTGGAAACAAGATGTGACGTGGAGAGGGCGGAGCGAAAGAGGCTGGTGCGAATCAGGGTGTACTACGAGAGGGGGCAGAGCAAAAAGATATCGTGAACCAGTGGGGATTAAACCAATGCCCTGCAGGCAGGGTGGTGCTTAGTTAACAGTGGTTATGTAAATAGAATACAGTGTTAAGCAGGGGGGATTAAACCAATGAAACAGAAAGGGTCTTAGAAGCATACCAACAAAAATAGGTGCAGGGAATTTTTGAACTGGTAGTACTGAAGACAGCAGTACTAAAATCAAACAAGTATCGGTGGGTAGTTGCATAGAACATTATATATATTTTTAATTTTTTAAAATTTTTATTTATTTATTTCCTTTTGTTGTCGTTTTATTGTCTGTAGTTTTTGTTGTTTGGTATTGATGTCGTTGTTGTTGGATAGGACAGAGAGAAATAGAGAGAGACAGAGAGGGAGAGAGAAAGATAGACACCTGCAGACCTGCTTCACCACCTGTGAAGCGACTCCCCTTTGCGCCAAGTGTGCTTAACACGGTGCACTACCATCCAACTCCCAGAAAATATATCTTAACATGTACAACACCAGATGAATGGGGGGAAAACAGTAGACCTGAAAACCCTTTTTGAAGAAGGCTTGTGAGAATGGTCATTGTCATCATTCTTTTATGTTCCTTGGCAGCTAATCTGTTGCAGCTGCCAGAGACTGTCATTCACATTAAGAATAGGATTAAGAATTGACATCGCTAACCTGGTGGCTGAAAAGAGAGTTAACATATAAAGCCAAATAAGTTGTTGACTAATCATGAACCTAAAGTCTGGAGTAGTGTGGATGAAGAGTTGGGGGGATACTCTGTTTTGTAGATAGCTAGTATGCATATTTTAATTATATTCCAAAGGGCCTGTGGCTATACTAGGTTTTTTTTTTCCTGAACCTGAAATATGATATTTAGGTGGGTCCAAGTTATTGTCTGGAGGAGATTATGTCATGACTGGCAAAAGGACCAAAGAGCTGGATCAAGGAAAAAAGTAGCTTCCAAATACGGGAAATGCTGACATGATGCCAACCAGATTTTCCTGGAAAGACAACCCTACCAATGTGTCCTGGAACTCTGATTCCCCAGAACCCCACCCCACTGGGGAAAGTGAGAGGCAGGCTGGGAGTATGGATCAACCTGTCAATGCCCATGTTCATCAGGGAAGCAATTACAGAAGCCAGACCTTCCACCTTCTGCATCCCATAATGACAATGGGTCCATACTCCCAGAGGGTTAAAGAATAGGAAAGCAGGGAGTCAGGCGGTAGCACAGCAGGTTGAGCGCACATGGTGCAAAGAGCAAGTGTAAAGATCTCAGTTCGAGCCCCTGGCTCCCCACCTGCAGGAGGTCGCTTCACAACTAGAGAAACAGGTCTGCAGGTGTATATCTTTCTCTCCTCCTTTCTGTCTTCCCCTCCTCTCTCCATTTCTCTCTGTCCTATCCAATAACAACAGCTATGCCAACAATAACAACTACAACAAGCGCAACAACAAGGGCAGCAAAATGGGAAAGGTGGCCTCCAGGAACAGTGTATTTGTAGTGTAGGCACCGAGCCCCAGCAATAACCCTGGAGGGAAATAAATAAATAAATAAATAAATAAAATTTTAAAAAAAGAATAGGAAAGCTATAAAGGGAGGGGATGGGATACAGAGTTCTGGTGGTGGAAATTTGTGTAGTTGTACCCCTTTTATCCTATGGTTTTGTCAGTGTTTCCTTTTTATAAAAAAAAAAATTAAAAAAGAGAAAAAAGAATTGACATCTCTCTGCACCGAGTAATTTCAGATTGGAAGTTAAACATTCTTACAGGCAGGGACACCTAAAAACTGAGGTGTAGTATTATACTTGGATTATTCAGAACAGAGTTCAGTGTTTTCATTGGTTCAATCCTTTAACCAACAGATTACTTACTTCTGAATTCATCCTAGCTGCATTCTACAGCATAATAAGAAAATCACTTAGTACAGCCTGGAATGTTCCCAGCTGTGACTATGGACTGTGAGATCAGACTAACAGGGATTCAGAGGTCACACAGGCTCCTGTGCTAAATGTGAATAGATATGGGGCCTAGGTCAGATCAGTGGGGTTTACAGTTAATCATATTTATATACTTTCCTCATATTTATAATATTTAATATTACAATATAATGTAATATTATATTATATTAATATACTATAGTATAATATAATAATTATAATATAATCATATTTATATATACTTTTTCTAGTCCTGTTCTCAACTCTGACACCATCTTCCCAGACAGTATTCTTAGTCCTCCTGCATGTTAGCTATTAGGTTCAGGCAAAATGACTAAAGTCATGGGCTCCTGGGAACATACCTAAAATAGACTTCCTAGTTCCTTCCTACTTGAAGACCTCTAATTTCATCTGCTCTGTTCCTTCCTTGGGGTACCTACTTATTAAGCAATTTGTCCCACTTACAGCCACCAAGTTGCAGACACTATCATGACACCATCCTGACTTCCCTGGGCAAACAACCTCACCAATGATTCCTGAAACCCCACCTCCCCAGAGCCCTGCCCCACTAGGGAAAGAGAGAAATAGGCTGGGGTGTGGATCCACCTGCTCACACCCATGTCCAGTGGAGAAGCAATTACAGAAAAAGATACATTCACTTTATTTATGTATTTTCTTTTTTAATTTATAAAATGGAAGTATTGACAAGGCCATAGGGTAAGAGGGGCATGTCTCCACACAATTTCCACCACCAGAATGCCGTATCCCCTCCCCTTCCCTGACAGCTTTCCTATTCTTTATGGACCCAAGGTACTTGTGGGATGCAGAAAGTGGAAGGTCTGGCTTCTGTAATTGCTTCCCCACTAGACATGGGTGTTGGCAGCTGGATCCACACCCCCAGCCTTTCTCTCTCTTTCCCTTTTCCTCCTCCCATACAAGGGTTCGTGAAAGGATTCAAGTTCAAGCCCCCCCCCACACTCTCTATCTACATGGGGGATGCTTTGCAAGCAACAAAGCATACAGGTGTCTCTCTTTCTCCCTATCTTCCCCTCTCCTCTCAATTTCTCTCCATTCTGTCCAATAAACTGGGGGAAAAAAGGAGCAGTGGTTTCATAATGCTGGCACAAAGCCCCAGTGATAACCCTGAAGGCAAAAAAAAAAAAAAGGGATCGCACTTGGTGAAATCCTATTATGCGGGGTTATAATTGATGTGGTCCATTTGAACTCTGCTTTCACTTTCCTGTCATGTCTGGGGTTAATTCACTCAGTCCAATGTTCACAGTGGAACCTGGTTCCCAGAACTCCATGATGACTACTTCTCTATTTTTTCCCCAAGTGTTCTTCCAAAAAAGAGTACAAAACACAGAGGGAAAGGCAAAACCATATCAAAACAATACGACCAGTATAACATAGAGACAGAAGATTGTGCATGGTATGCAAATTCTTGCACAAGAAGCAGAAACTACCAAGGCTGGCCTGGGATGTCTCTTCCTGGGGTGAAGAGAAGATAACTCACAGCAATGTGAGACTATGTGAAAGCTTGGTAGAGCTTAGGGGAGCTCTCCCATCCTTGGATGGAGGTCTGGAAAGAGACCCACTTGTTAGCCTCTCTCCTTATAGAGATGAGCCAAGAGGGAAAATTCTCCCAGACTCATTTTCTCCTTGTTAGTCTTTCGAGCTCACAGAAAGCCTACAGGCCTCTCACTCAGTTTCCCCTGCTAGCAGCAGGCCAAATGGCTGCCTGCTTTAGGGTTCACTCAAAGTTCACACATCCACTTCACCTTTTGATCATAAAGGAGAACACCTC
Organism: Erinaceus europaeus; assembly: GCF_950295315.1. Classification (NCBI taxonomy): domain Eukaryota; kingdom Metazoa; phylum Chordata; class Mammalia; order Eulipotyphla; family Erinaceidae; genus Erinaceus; species Erinaceus europaeus. Next base: position 57,766,209 of record NC_080166.1, read on the forward strand.
ACCAACACCAGGCAGTAAGACCCCAAATTCTATTTCCTTGTGTCCTTTGATATCTGTGATACACATAAGCTTTGTTTTTCTTCTTCTCTACCTCACCTTACTGGTTTAACTCTTATGCTTCTCTCAAATGCCTTTTGATAATTAACTCAACTGCATCATGGAGACTAATTGTCTTGATCTTTATGTATCTCATCAATTATTGTCATACCAGCCCCCTACCATAGGGGCAAGCTGACCTTTAAGAAACCTGTAATCTCTGACATATGTGAAAAATGTCCTTTGTTTAACTCAGTATAAAGACCTGTACTCTTCTCCAAATAAATGAATGTCCATACCAGAATATTCCCCAATGCCTCTTTCTGGGTCGTGCGGTCCCTAGAACCAGTGAGGGAGGGTCGGAGGCTTACCTCCTGGTTGGAGCCACTCCACGTGAGTGCCAGCACTGCAAGGCTTCACAGAGAGCCTAGGAGACAGGGAGGCAGGGTGGTAGGGAGTGTCCAAAGCTGAACTGATGGAGAGACAGTCTAAAACTGCCTCCAGGAACATCTGATGCCTAGGAAGTCTGAAGATAGGTGTCTGCTGGCTCAGAGCATGGACCACAAGAAGCAGAACTGGAAAGAGTGACCACTGAAAAGCTAGAGGAGGAAACAAAAGGAGGGGGAATGAAAGGGAAGAGAGAATCTCCATTTGGGAACTGAGTGTTATCTTAGTTTGCCTGCAGTTCTGTAATCAAATATCATAAATTGGTGGCTTATCAAAATGAACGTTTCTCACAGTCCCAGTTCTGGGTCTAGAAGTCTGAGATCAAAGTGCTTCTCCCAGGTTATAGGCTTCCTCTTTTAGTCTGACAACAAGGAAGAGTAGAGGGTGCTGCTTTCTGAGAATCTCTTTGAAATCTTCCTTATGATGTCTCCATTGTGTATGTGGTGGGGGAAGGTGGGAGTACAAAACATGTGGTTGTGTGTATGTATTTTTCAGAAAAACTATACTCTCAGAAATACTATTCAGCCAAAAAAAAATTAAAGCCTTATCATTTTTATGGAAGCAGTGAAATTCTGTCAAGTTATGTCAGTGCTTTGGGGAAAAGGACTATTAGAAAAACACCATATGTGCTTTGGAATGAAGAAAATGAGTAGGTGCAATTTATTTCAGATGATCAGACAAATATATGTATATATGTTTCTGTATACATACATCTTTACACTAATTACAATAAATCTATACAAGTGAAGGCTAACAATAAAGATTACCTAATAAGACTGTATTATTATGTTTGGAGGATAATGACTAGTAAGAGGAAAAGTTTAAGCTATAAAAAGGAAAGTTAGAGAGAGGGCATGTTTCTGAGTTGGATTCAGTGATAGAAGGCTGAGAATAAGACATTGTATTCATTTTATTATTTTATTATTGATTTAATAATGACTGACAAGGTTGTGGGATAAGAGGGGTATAATTTCATACAGTCCCACCACCAGAGTTCCCTGTCCCATCCCCTCCATTGGCAGCTTCCCTATTCTTTATCCTTCTGGGAGGATGGACCAAAATTCTTTATGGGGATCAGAAGTTGGGAGTTCTGGCTTCTATAATTGCTTCTCTGCTGTAAATGGACATTGGCAGGTGGATCCACTCCCCCAGCCTGTTTCTATCTTTCCTTAGCGAAGTAAGACATTGTATTTTATCATGTCACCTAGCACAACCCTGCAGGATAGCAGCTTCATGAGTGGCAAAGCAGGCCTACAGGTCTCTCTCTCTCTCTCTCTTTCTGTCTGTCTCTGTCTCTGTCTGCTCCTCCCCTCTCAATTTCTCTCTGTATTACCAGATAATATAAAAACAAAATTGCTACCAGGAGCAGTGTATTCATCTTGCAGACCCCAAGCCCCACCGATAATCCTGGTGGCAATAAAATAAAATGAAATAAACCAAAATGCATTCAAAATGCCTATCAGTATATTTGAGGATGGCCACAAGGGCATACACTGGGTCATCTGTTGGAGGATGGAATCTACCCAGTAGATGAATCAAGATTGGCATGCTTGTTTTCTCTGGCTCATTTAGCTTTATATGGAAAGTTCTAATTTATCTAATGTATGTTAAAATGGTGATATGACAATAATATTTTTTAGATTTCCTTCTTACCATTTTAAATCCCTCAAAAAAGTTCTTTTTTTTTTTTTTTTCCATCCAGGGTTATCACTGGGCTCAGTGCTGGCACTTCTTCTTCTTCTAGCGTTTGCCCTTCTTCTGTAGCCAGTCAACAGCATCAGGTTGAGCCTGATGTAAAGTTTCGAGACCTCCTTTGAATCTGGAGAGGTGGCAGTCATTGACTATGTGGGTCATAGTCTGTCTGTAGCCGCAGGGGCAGTTCGGGTCGTCTCTGGCTCCCCAGCGATGGAACATAGCGGCACACCGGCCATGGCCTGTTCGATAGTGATTGAGGAGGGCCCAATTATAACGTGCTAGGTTAAAGCCGGGTTGATGCTTGCAGGGGTCTGTGATGAGGTGTTTGTTCTTTACCTCAGCTGACTGCCAACTCTGTTTCCAAGAGACTGGAACAGAGAAGTTCAGTGTAGGTGTAGGGGACCAGATTAGGTGACGAGACGCCAAGCGTTGGACAGGGTGGGCGAAGATATCCGCATATATTGGCAGGTCCGGTCGAGCGTAGACTTGGGAAATGAACTTAGATGATGCGGCATCCCGACGAATATCTGGCAGGGGGATGTTGCTAAGAACTGGCAGCCATGGAACCGGGGTGGAACGGATGGTTCCAGAAATTATCCTCATGGAGGAATATAATTTGTAATCGACCAAGTGGACATGGGGGCTACGGAACCATACTGGGGCATAGTATTCTGCAGTGGAATAGCATAATGCCAGAGATGATGATCGTAGTGTGGAAGCACTCGCGCCCCATGAGGAGCTGGCCAGTCTAGCAATGATGTTATTCCTCGCGCCCACCTTTGCTGCAGTTTTTATGAGATGTTCGTGAAATGACAGGGTGCGATCGAGAGTAACGCCAAGATAGACTGGCTGGGCTTCATGCCGGATTCTCGTATCATCAAGCTGCACATTAAGCTCACGCGAGGCCGAGGCATGGTGTAGATGGAAAACAGATGATACCGTTTTTGCAGTGCTAGGGATTTGTCGCCATTTTTTACAGTAATCAGATATCAGAGACATGTCTTTCGTGAGTGTTTCCTCGAGGATGTCGAACTTGGATGCCTGAGTTGCACAGCAGATGTCATCGGCGTAGATGAACTTCCTTGAAGAAGTTTCTGGGAGGTCATTGATATAAATGTTAAATAGCGTAGGAGCCAGAACAGAGCCCTGGGGGAGGCCACTTGAGACAAGTCTCCATCTGCTAGACTTGTCACCCAGATGCACCCGGAATCTTCTGTTTTGGAGAAGAAACGATATAGTGTTGGCCACCCATGGAGGCAGGCATCTTGAGATCTTGACTAGGAGACCACGGTGCCAGACAGTGCTGGCACTATGAATCCACTGCTTCTGGAAGCCATTTTTTCTTTTTTATTGGACTGGACAGAGACAACTAGAGAGAGGAGGGGGAGATAGAGAGGAAGACAGACAGAGAGACACCTGCAGACCTGCTTCACCACTTGTGAAGCAATCCCCTTGCAGGTGGGGAGCTGGGGGCTCGAACCCACATCCTTGCACTTAATACTATGTGGGCTTAGCTGAGTGTGCCACTCCCTGGCCCCTGCAAATCGTCCTTAGGTAACATATGCTTTACTTATAACATAACAAGGAGAAAAGACAATTGAAAGTGAGAGCAATTCACTCATTTCCTCTTAGATAGCACACAACCAAGTTTGCAGGAAGTTAAAACCCCATTTTCCCTCCGCCTTTGGCAGCATAATTGCATTTTCATGTTGAGTGAGCATTGAATGAGAGCATGAGCATTAAGGGAATCTGGCACCACTGCTAGCTTGGAAAAAGTGGCTCAATGATGACGTGGACTCTGAGATGGACTGACTATGATCTGCACCGGACCTCCACAGCAGTGCAGCACAGCACGGCAAAGTAAACCAAGAGGAAAATACAGGGGAAAGAAAAGGCAAAGGGAACAAGAACAAAGTGAAGCCAGAGAGCAGAGGACACACACATCTAAGCCAAAGCGGCAGCACTGCTGCTCCCTGTCCCTGTCCACCCACGTAAGAACTGAAACTGGACTCTGAAAAATCTATGAAACATTGAGAGACAACCACATTCTCATATAAGTTCTTCTGAATGACTTGTTGACAAGCTTTCTAGAATTCCAGGAAACCAACTTCCTTCTTTATGTAGACGTTTCTTCTCTAGTCTCCTTCTGGCTTGGGATTTCATGTTTAATAAATTTTTGTTGATTTAATAAACTCTCCCATATCTAAATTCTCTCCATTGCTTTGATCTGCTTTTCTTAGACTTTTCCTATGATAAAAAAAAAAAAAAACACTCTTTAAAATGAAATCAACAAGGTCGCTCCCCTAGAAAGGCATCTGATTTGCCATACAATGTGTGGTATGTGTGACTTAAATTTATTTATTTTTTTGACTGAGTTTTATTAGTGATTTAATAATGATTGACAAAACTGTGGGATAAGAGGAGTATCAAATAATATTGCATCCGCTGATCACAACCAAATTAATGCAATGAGTGCCACCTCAGCATGCTTCACTTCAGACTGTGTCCAGAGACTTCAGGTGTGGAATGCCAACCTTTCAGATTCATAACTCAGGTGAGACTTTCCTTTCATAGTATTCTCTAATTACATTCCAAGTGGTCCACTCCTCAATAAAGTCCCCAAACCCAGATATAGACCAGGTCCTTTGAGATAGAGCATATGTTCACACGTGTCCATAAGCTTGGGAAAAATATATACTTGAAAGCCGACGTACATGAGAGCATGCAGGGAATACCTCCCAACACTTCATCTGTACTATTCCAGCCTAGGTCCATGATTGTTCAACAATTTGTTTGGCTTTATATGTTGACTCTCTTTTCAGCCACTAGGTTCCGGATGCCAGCATGATGCCGACCAGACTTCCCTGGACTGATGACCCCACCAATATGTCCTGGGGCCCCACTTCCCCAGAGCCCCAACCTACTAGGGAAAGAGAGAGGCAGGCTGGGAGTATGGATCGACCAGTCAACACCCATGTTCAGCAAAGAAGCAATTATGAAGCCAGACCTTCCATCTTCTGCATCCCACAATGACCTTGGGTCCATAATCCCAGAAGGATAGAGAATGGGAAAGCTATCAGGGGAGGGGATGGTTTATGGAGATCGGGTGGTGGGAATTGTGTGAAGTTGTACGCCTCCTATCCTATGGTTTTGTTAACGTCTCCTTTCTTAAATTAAAAAAAAAGAGGAGTACAGTTCCACACAGTTCCCACCACCAACACAGTTCTACATCCCATCCCCTCCCTTGAAAGCTTTCCTATTCTTTATCCCTCTGGGAGGATGGACCCAGGATCATTATGGGGAGCAGGAGGTGGGAATTCTGGCTTCTGTAATTGCTTCTCCAATGGACATGGGTGTTGGCAGGTGGATCCATACCCCCAGTCTGTCTCTATCTTTCCCTAGTGGGGCAGGGCTCTGGGGAGGTGGGATTCCAGGACATGTTGGTGAGGTCATCTGCCTAGAGAAGTCAGGATGGGACCTAGGTTTAAGTGCAACCCTCACTGTACTAGGGAAAATTGGATTCTCTGGTGGTCATTTTCTCTCTTCCTTTTTCTGTCTTTCCATCTGAAAAATAGTTGGCCCAGAATGGTAAAGCTCCAACAATTGCAAATATATATTTATAATAAAATTAAATCAGTTGTTAAGAAAGAATTTCAAAACCATGTATTCCAAAATTAAAGATGGGTCTCATGTTTCTGACACTTGGCCCGGGGAAGCAATGGCAGCTTCTTAGTGCTGACAGTGGCTCAGGTACTGTGCTAAGTTTAGCATTTAATCCTTAGGACTCTGTGAGGAAGGCTGTGGCAGATAGCTGGTTGACCACCTGTCTACGTTTTCTGTCTTCTTTCATACCTGTGTTCGGTTTCCTGAGACCAACTTCTCCATGGGTCTCTGGACAGTTCCTGAGACTAGGAGACTATTCTCAGACACAGGCAGGTTGACTTTTTTTTTTTTTTTCAATTTTTTTTTTTTGGAGGTCAGTGGGATTAATAGTTTACAGTAAATACTGTTGATGGTGCATGTATAAGGTTTCTCAGAATTCTCAACATCTCTCTCAGCCCCCAGCTTAGGTCCTCCTCCACCACCATGTACCAACACCTGACAGCTCACAACCCTGCACCCAAAGTCCTTTGCTTTGGTGCAAATATACCTGGTCCAAGTTCTTTGTGTTTTCCCTTCCGTTCTTTTTTTTTTTTTTTAATTTTTTTGTTATTATTTTTTTTAATTTTATCTATTTATTCCCTTTTGTTGCCCTTGTTGTTTCATTGTTGTAGTTATTATTGATGTCGTTGTTGTTGGATAGGACAGAGAGAAATGGAGAGAGGAGGGGAAGACAGAGAGGAGGAGAGAAAGACAGACACCTGCAGACCTGCTTCACCGCCTGTGAAGCGACTCCCCTGCAGGTGGGGAGCCGGGGTTCGAACCGGGATCCTGACACCGGTCCTTGAGCTTAGCGCCACCTGCGCTTAACCCGCTGCGCTACAGCCCGACTCCCTTCCCTTCCGTTCTTATTTCTTATTTTTTGAGAAGTTTTCATATTAACTTCTTGCCAGGTTCCAAGAAAGAAAGAAAGAAAGAAAGAAAGAAAGAAAGAAAGAAAGAAAGAAAGAAAGAAAGAAAGAAAGAAAGAAAGAAAGAAAGGAAGAAAGATAGCATGGTACTTTGGCTTCTACATTTGGGTATATATATATATATATATATATATATATATATATATATATATATAATGCTTATGATTATATAATCAGAACTTCACCTTTTCTGGCTTGCTTTGTAGTTGGCCTTGATTTCTGCTTCTTGCAAACAAAGGAGACATACTTAGAAAGGAAAACAATAGAGAGTACATGAGCAGACAAGAGAGTGGGAAAAATAGAAATGACTCTGTGTGTAACTGTGGTAGGTATTAGGTTCGTTCATGCTGTTGAAATGAATGTAGTTTTCATTCTTAGGGTAAATTATCAAAGCAACTTTTTAAACTTTGACCAGCAGGTGTAAGGATATCCCAATAACAAGGTTCAAATAGAGGAGTGAGGTAGATTTTCTTCACTGATGTTTATTTTATTTTGTTTACCTTTAGTATTATTATTTTTTTAACAAGATCATGAGAGTGAGTTATTACTACTGGAAAATTTAAGGGGGAAATGGTGTTTTATTAGAGCTTGGTTGGATGACTCATTTGTCCCTGAGAACTACCTGACTGAGGGAAATAGTGGCTTAAAAAGCTTCTCTTCGGGAGTTGGCGGTAGTGTAGTGGGTTAAGCACATGTGGCACAAAGCACAAGGACCGGGGTAAGGAGGTAAGGATACCAGTTCGAGCCCCGACTCCCCACTTGCAGGGGAGTCACTTCACAGGTGGTGAAGCAGGTCTGCAGGTGTCTATCTTTCTCTCCCCCCTCTGTCTTCCCCTCCTCTCTCCATTTCTCTCCATCCTAGCCAACAAGGACATCAGTAACAACAACAATAATAACTACAACAATAAAAAAACAATATGGGCAACAAAAGGGGAAATAAATAAATGTTTCTGTTCAATGTCTCAACTAAAATGCAACTCTCCAGTGTATTTTATGAATTTATTTAGATTGAAGTTATAAATAATAATAATAATAATAATACAACCTCATAAACAAATCATGGTGGCCGGCAGGGAATTATCAGGTTTGTGTCTAGCACGTGGAAAGAAGGGGGTTGCCTAGAAACAATTTAAGCTAAGGGCTGGCATACCATTACTTTCTTTAAAATCATGCTTCTAGGTAGCAGATGGCACAAAATCAATAGCTGATCAACAAATACGATTTGACATTCTATCTTATGGGTAGAAGGAAAAGGTTTTAAGAAAAAAAAATCAGAGCTCGTCAACAAGACTGACATACAAAGACTAGTGAAATGCTAAGAGTTACTTTTTCTTCCATTCAGTGACCAGGAAACCAGAGTATCTGTCAGATTCAAGTCAAAAGAATCATTTCAGTGAGGCAATTTCCCTCACTACTTAGCTATTTAATTCCAAATTACTGGTGCTTCTAGGGACACTTTCCTTCCTTCTGTAGTGAAATCTGCATAAGTATTGGCTATGTGACTTTGTATGTGGAAGAAAACATCAAAAATTAAGGGGACAATGAACAAAGGCGGTTAAGTTTTCTCTCTCTTTTTTTTTTTTTTGTCACTAGGGTTACCAGTAGGGCTTAGTGGCTGCAGGATTCCACTGCTCCCAGAGGCTATGTTTTTCTTCTTTTACCTTTTCTAGATAGTAGGTGAGAGACAGAGATAGGAAAGAGAGACAGAAAAGAAGAGACAGCAACTGAAGCTTCCCCTTGGAGGGTGTCCCCCGTGCAGTATATGACCTGTGCACTCTGCCAGATAAGACACCTGCAAACCCCAGTGGTCAAATCTTCTGTCATTTGCAATATGCTGCATGTCACCTGGAAAAAACAGAAGCCAGACCTTCTGCCTTCTGCACCCCATAATAACCCTGTGTCCATGCTCCCAGAAGGATAATGTGGGTCTAATGTGTGTTTGAGCATGGATGGTTGACCCACCGGAAGCTCGTCTGTCAGACTCCCCTTGGCATGCCAGTCTTGTGGTTGAGCGAGATGTGGCCAGAGTACTAAGGGGAATTCCAACCTTCCTATCAGCCTCACCGCACCACCCCATAACCTCCATAAGCTGCCATTGCTTCCCCGGGCCAAGTGTCAACATCACCCCATAACCTTCCTTCTCCCTCTGGTGGGCTTCGCCTTCCTCAAATTTCTGTTTTCCCGTTCCTGCATCGCCACCCATACCTTCTCATTGCCTTGCTCTCTTTTCTCTTATAAAGAGATATAGAGCTCATTGGCCAGCTGGATACTTCCCTTGCACAGCTACCCCTTTATAGATTTGTAACTGCATCAAGAAAGACGTCCTGTTCTCACTAGCGGTACCCTAAGGAGGTTTGTGGATTGTCCGCTGCCACAGTGCGCTAGAAGATCCCTTAGCGAGCGAGCTCATGCCTCTGCCAGCCCTAGGTCACCACCCCCACTCCGTCTGTCTCCAGTTGGCCAACAGGCCAGACATAGAGGTGGGAACCAGCCTGACTCCTTCCCCCTAGCCCCCAAGGAATCCCGATAGGATAAAGAATAAGAAAGCTATCAGAGGAGAGGATGGGATATGGAGTTCTGGTGGTGGGAACTGTGTGGAGTTGGACCCCTCTTATTCTATGGTTTTTGTCAGTGTTTCCTTTTTACAAATAATAATAATAATAATAATAATAAAAACTTTGTTCTCTTCACTCTGTCCTTCTTAACTTTTTTTTTCTTTAAGTTTTTTAATTATCTTTGTTAACTTTTTGGATAGAGACAGCCAGAAATACAAGGGAAGGGGGGTGGTTCATACAGAGGGAGAGAGACAGAGAGACACCTGCAGCACTGCTTCGCCACTCGCAAAGCTTTTCCCCTGAAGGTGGGGATAGTGCGGCCTCAAACCTGGATCCTCCTGCGCTGTGACGTGTGCGCTCAACCAGGTGTGCCACCCACCCGGCTCTCCTTCTTGTTCTCAAACTACAGTCATGGGTTGATGTGGACCATACTGTTTTGCGCTGGTGTATTTACTGTGTTTTCTCACATGCCTACGCTTGTGTAACTCCAGCTGTCCTTCACTGGCGTTGGCTCTCAGGCATTAAGCACAAAAGAAAGTCAGAATACTGAGAGCAGGGGTCAGGTGGCAGTGCACTGAGGAGAGTCCGCATGCTCAAGGCCCGAGGCTCAAGCCCCTGATCTCTACTAGCAGGAGGAAGCTCCATGAGCTGCAGGCAATACTGCAGGTCTCTATCTCTCACTGTCTTTCTCTCTCCATTTCTGTTTCAATGTCTCCATCTCTATAAATAAGAAAAAAAACAGGGGGAGGGAGAGGGGCAGTCAGGCGTAGTTCAGCGGGTTAAGCTCAGGTGGCGCAAAGCACAAGGACCAGTGTAAGGATCCCGGTTCGAGCCCCCAGCTCCCCGCCTGTAGGGGAAGTCGCTTCACAGGCTGTGAAGCAGGTCTGCAGGTGTCTATTTTTCTCTCCCCTCTCTGTCTTCTTCTCCTCTCTCCATTTCTTTCTGTTCTATCCAACAACAATGACAGCAATAACCACAACAATGACAAACAAGGGCAACAAAAGGGGAAATAAATAAATAAATGTAAAAAAAATAAAAGAAAAACAGGAAAGGGAAACAAATGACTGTGGAGATTAGTGGATTTGTGGCAAAGGAACTGAGCCCAAGTAGTAACTTTGACAGCAATGAAAAGTAAATCAAAGAAATAATGAGTGCAGATAGCCTGTGTTCGAGCTCACAAGTACATGTGTGTGTGAACATGTGAAAAAGGGGGATAGAAGGAAAAAAAGAGAGAGGGGGAGAATGAATCTGAATTAAGGACACAGGCTGAAGTGACTTGATATGGATGTCAAAACTCAGAAAATCACAGCAGGTTTTGTATTACTTTATTTTAATATAATGAGTTAGTCTAAGACTCTTGAGCTTAAAAGTTGACTTTATATGACGAATTGGCACAAACTTTATAAAGGAGAAACTCATTAATGGAAGGTTGGCAGTGGTGCACAAGGTGAAATGCACATAGTACAAAGCACCAGGACCCACATAAGGACACTGGTTTGAGCCTCCAGCTCCTCATTTCATAAACAGTGAAGCAGGTCTGCAGGTGTCTCTCTTTCTCTTTCCCTCTCTGTCTCCTCCTCCCCTCTCAATTTCTCTCAGTCCTATGCAATAAAATGGGGGAAAAAGAACATTCAGGAGCAGTGTATTTGTAATGCAGGCGCCAAGCCCCAGTGATAACTCTAGAGGTTAAAAAAAAAAGAAGAAGAAGAAAGTCATTCAGTAGACTTATAGTCTAAGAAAATGTAGGCTGTAGTGCTAGGGAGACAGCATAATGGTTCTGCTGCTGCAAAAGACTCTTGTGCTTGAGGTTCTTGTTACAGAGCGAGAATTAAACCACCATCCACTGCAAGGAAGCTAAAGGTGTTTATTTACAAATTCGAACCTGGGCTGAGTGGCAACTGTCAGCAGTCTACCAGCTCGACCCTGAACAAGGCTCAAACCACACAATTTATAGGATTTCTGAATACACTCAGGGAGGGGGAATATGCAAAACTAGAATTCTAATACACACTCAATAGCATTTTTCAGAAAACACAGGATCCAATCATTTCAAACATTGCCATGCCCTAAGCAGCCTATAAGAATTGTCTAATTTCAAGCCTTTATGCAAAATAGGGTCATCACACTTTCTCATTGTCTGCCAAGACCACCTGGTTATCACCTCCCTCGACCTTGAGCAAGTGGTTGATTTTCAAGGACTTGGTTAGGCTAGCTATTCTCTTTAAGACAAACAACAGGTGGCTTACATCTTGGGGTGTGGGTTTTGTCTAGCCTCTTATTTCATGAGAGATACAGGAATTTTCCACTGCAAGCAGAAAAGCAACTATACTTATAACTCATGCTTAGGATTTTACTTAAATCAATTCTAAAGTTACTGCTTCTAACAGTTCTGAGGTCCCAGGTTCTAACCCTGGCACCATAATAGGCCAGAGCTGAGCAATGCTCTGGTTAAAAATTTTAAAAAGGGAAGAAAAGATAAGGTTGGGGTCAAATGTCTATCATAAGACCATAATCAGAGGAAAGGCATAGATAAATTCTTGTTTTTGCAGATACTATCATGATTCTGTCCTGACTTCTCTGGGCAGAGGACCTCACCAATGTGTCCTGGAACCTTCCCTCCCCAGATCCTGGCCCCACTAGGGAAAGACAGAAACAGGCTAGGAGTGTAGATCCACCTGCCAACACCCATGTCCAGTGGAAAAACAATTCCAGAAGCCAAAACTCCCACCTTCTGCTCTCCATAAAGATCTTTGGTTCATACTCCCAGAGGGATAAAGAATAGGAAGTTTCCAATAAAGGGATGGGAACAGAACTCTAGTAGTAGGAACTGTGTAGAACTGTACCCCTGTTACCTTACAGTAGTATTAATCATTATTAAAACACTAATAAAAATAAAATTAAATTGAAATCACTTAATTCCCTCTCTTCTCTACTGAAGGTTCTGTTGACTAACCTTCTCAGGTCACAAGTCAAAAGTTCTGCATAAGAAAGTCACTAGAGCCTACAGAATTTTTAATTGGTGCTTCAATCTGTACAGCTATCTTTTTTGCAGAGAGCCTGGGCCCTGGAGAATTTGACTAATAGAACACCCAGGCTTTGCTGAAAGCATCCTCCAGTCAATGCCAGAAGCTAAGATTTGCATGCTCTCTCCAAACTTATTTTCTCTTTTAGAACTTCTAGAAACAAAAATACGAGAAGATTTTTTGTTTTTTCCTCCCTTCCTTCCTTTCTTCTTTCCTTTTTGTTTGCCACCAAGACTATCACTGGGGTCTGGGTTTTCCAGGATGAATACAACACTCCTACCAGCTTGTTGCTGAGAAGTTATTCTGATGCAGTCTCCACCCCCAGGTTTTTTTATGCCCCGCTAAATCCTAGAGTGCCCCCTTTCAACCAATCCTGGCTCCGCCCCCAGGTTTTTCTATGCCCCGCTAAATCCTAGAGTGCCCCCTTTCAACCAATCCTGGCCCTACACGTCACCCCTGGTTGTCCCCAATAAAAAGCCCCCTCACCCCTCCCCTCTCTCTGGGCTCTCGGCTTTCCCTCTCTGAGGTCTAGCTCCCTGCCCTCCTCCTGTGGTCAGCCATTGCCGGCTGGCTCCACGTGGTCTGAACCAAACCCCCCCCCCCCCCATCCTATAATAAAGAATTGTGTACCCCTTTGCTCTGGATGTCTGCTCTCTTCTCCGGTGCAGCCCGACACCAGACCACCGCAACAACACCAGCTGACCATTTTGTCTTTTTTTTTTTTTCTTTTACTTTTATTTGTTAGAACTGAGAAGGGAGAAAGACAGAAAGACAGCTGCAAAACAACTTCACCTGTGATGGAGTTTCCTTCCTGCAGCTGGGAACCAGGCTCTTGAACCCAGGTCCTTGTGCCCAAAACCACTTGAACCCTTTGTGCCTCAGTTATAATATGAAATTTATTGTAAGACACATGCTAGTTTAAAATCATGAAATTTTCATGTTATTATTATTATTATTTTTAATGCGGTGACTCTTTTGTCCCTTTCCTAATTGTGCTTTTCTTAAAATATTTTTTAATATTTATTTATTTATTTTCCCTTTTCTTGTCCTTGTTTTGTTATCAGAGTTATTGTTGTTGTTGTTATTTATGTCATCGTTGTTGGATAGGACAGAGAGAAATGGAGAGAGGAGGGGAAGAAAGAGACGGGGAGAAAAAGATAGACGCCTGCAGACCTGCTTCACTGCTTGTGAAGTGACTCCCCTGCAGGTGGGGAGTCAGGGGCTCGAACCAGGATTCTTATACAGGTCCTTATGCTTTGCACCAAGTGCATTTAACCCGCTGTGCTACCACCCAACTCCCTGTAATTGTGCTTTTGGCCTTTAAGCATGCAGTGCTTGTTCTTAATTTAGCCATCCAGCTTTCTTGGCGTTAACAATTTCATGCCATTTTTACATATTTTCTCAAGTGTTGCAGCTTACTCATCTTACTATCCACTTCTCTAATGGCTACAATTGGGTTTAATAATTTCCCTTGGTTAATTCCTTCTGTCTGTGGGAGTTTTGATTTTCAGGAAAACTAATATAGAACATGTCAGACATTCTACGTTGAGGCAAATGATTCTTTCAGCAGAGTACTAAATCTTGATTCTATGCAAAGTTCTTATCCCCATTTGGTCATTCTAATCACTTCTTAATCCTCAGCATAAGCCTAACTCTAATACTAACTATGAACCAACTTCTAACCCCAGAGTAAAAATCTCTTGGGTTAAGCTTTAATTAAGAAAAGAAAGGGCAGGGAGGGGGGTCGGGGGGGAACTCAATGTACTCAGTAAAAAGTACTTATTAGGATCTTCCTTCTCTCCTCTCCTCTCCTCTCCTCTCCCCTTCTCTTCTCTTCTCTTCTCTTCTCTTCTCTTCTCTTCTCTTCTCTTCTCTTCTCTTCTCTTCTCTTCCCCTCCCCTCCCCTCCCCTCCCCTCCTCTCCTCTCTTCCCCTCCCCTCCTCTCCTCTCTTCCCCTCTCTTCCCCTCCCCTCCTCTCCTCTCTTCCCCTCCCTTCCCCTCCCCTCCCCTCCTCTCCTCTCCCCTCCCCTCCCCTCCTCTCCCCTCCCCTCCCCTCCCCTCCTCTCCTCTCCCCTCTCCTCCTCTCCTCCTCTCCTCTCTTCCCCTCCCCTCCCCTCCCCTCTCCCCCAACTCCTTCCTCCCTCCCTTCCTTCCTTCCTTCCTTCCTTCCTTCCTTCCTTCCTTCCTTCCTTCTTGGGTTATTGCTGGGGCTCAGTGCCAGCACTATGAATCCACTGCTCCTGGAAGCAATGTTCCCCCCCCCCCATTTGATTGGATAGGACAGAGAGATTGAGAGAGGAGGAGGAGGAGATAGAGAGGAAGAGAGACACTTGCAGACCTGTTTCACCACTTGTGAAGATTCCTCCCTGCAGGTGTAGGAAGCAGGGGCTCAAACCTGGATATGTTTAGTTGGGTGTGCTGCTGCCGGAACCCCTGGATGTTGGATTTCTAAGTGGATATATGACTTTACACTTTTTTTCTTCCCTATCTTTGTATGTCCCAATATTGTTTTTCCTTCGAATGAAAATCTACCAGGTCTACAAATTAATCTCACTTGTTTGTTCTTAAAGTTCCCAGTGTCTGGGACGTGCGCAGTGATAGGTGCTTGTGTTGGGGGTGAGGAGGGTATAATGTTATTACTGATTCCCAGTACAATAGCCTCAGATGACTCACTGGCCACTGCTCACAATGTTTTCCTTTGTTGACTGCTATCACTACTGTTTTCCATAGTAAATTGATTTACATATTTCTATGGATGTTTTCCTCCTCCCTCATTACATTTAGCTTCAATTCTTCTAGATTAGCTTCTCTAGCCTCCAGGCAAACACATTCTCCAAGGAGAAAAGAGTGTTTGAGCTTGACAATGGCTTCGAAAATTCAATGCAAGTAGGGAAGGCATTATAAGTAAAATGAATGGTGCCAAGGTATAAACAAATGTGTGACCAGGGCCCATTTTGTGTATCACCATGGGGTTTGTGAAAGCAAACTAGAACAACTTAGAAAAGACAGTTGCCAACTTCAAAACTGGCCTTTGCATTTCAAGTTGAAAGTTTTTAGCATTTTTCTTGCAAATTGTGAAATTCTAGTTTTGCTGTCAAGTAATCAAAATCTCTTTCAACAACGGCCCCTTCTCATCAAAACTGAGGCAAATTCTCTAGGATCAAAAAAAGCAAAATATATATGTTGACAACACGCTTGTTAAGATGAAATGACAAACCATTCGGGGGCGGGGGACATCTTTTGATTTTAACTGGACCAAGAAATATCATTGTGCTGACAAGGACCCCAGATAATTGGCTGGATAGAACTGGAGATAACACAGTGGATTCTTCCTTGACCAGCGGTCACCTCTTTCCTGGTTGTCATGCAAATAATTATGCCCCCCATGACTTTACTATTTCTTATATAGAGAGAGACAGAGAAACTGTGTGTGTTTCCCAGGCATACACATCCACAATTCTCCTCCATAAATATATGAAGACCTCCCTTTACCTTTCTGAAACTTGCTCTGCAGCTGTGCTGACAATTCATTTCTTTATTTTTATTTTTTTTAGTGATTCATTATTGATTTACAAAATTATAAGATAACAGGGTACAACTCCACACTGTTCCCACCACCAGAGTTCTGTGTCCTATCCCCATCCATTGGAAGCTTCCCTATTCTTTATCCCTCTGGGGGGTGGGGGGGGCTGGACCAGCATTCTTTATGGGGTGCAGAAAGTGGGAGTTCTGGCTTCTGTAATTGCTTCTCCACTGGACATGGGTGTTGGCAGGTGGATCCATACTCCCAGCCTACAACACTGGCTTCTCACTTCAAGTTGTTTTCTCACTGATAAAGCCAATCCCTTCTGTGTAGCTGTCCCTATGTTTTTTTAAGAAGCAATCTGAAGTGATCCAGTATTGCTCAAATTAAGATTCTAAACAGATAAGCTGTGGAAAATGACAAGTGGAAGGCATGGGAGGTAGAATTCAGACAGCCATTAATGCTAGAGAAAAATGAGCAAGAAGTGGGAAATTTAAGGACTGATAAAGGAAATGGAAGAGACTGGCTTGAGGCAGGTTAAAAAGGAAGAGCTTTCGGTCAGATATTTTAGCTCTTAGACTTTGAGAAAGTACTATCAGGGGTAACATTTAGAGAGTTAAAGTAGTTGGCAGATAAAGGGTGAATTTATGTTACACATGATGAGTTAAAGATAGTTCCCTAAGCCTTAGATGTGTGGTCTGTTGAATGAAATTGCCTTATACCACAGACTTTGAGAGACACACATGTAGCCTTCTGTAGTAGGGAGCTCACGTGTATAATTTCCTGAGAGTTACTACATTACAACTTTACCAGATTCAAGTGATAGAAAACTAATGTGAATAGGGTTAGACAATAAAGGCCCAGTTATTGGAAGACACTGTGCAGCTAACACAAATGAAGGGAGATCTTCAAGGTTTGACAGTTTTAGTGGCTTAAGGAATAAGAATTTGAGGGGGCCAGGTGGTGGCACACCTGGTTAAGCTCACACATTCCAGTGTGCAAGGACCCAGGCTTAAGCCTCTGGTCCCCACCTGTAGGGGGAAAGCTTCCTGAGTGGTAAAGCAGGGCTGCGGGTGTTTCTCTGTTTCTCTCCCTCTCTATCTCCTCTCCTCCCCTCAACTTCTCTCTATTTAATAATAAATAAATAAATAAATAAAGGAAGAAGAACTTGGTTATCATAACATTTTTTTCCCTCTGTGTTTGTCTCTGTTTTCTCTCACTTTGGTTATATTTCCTTCAGTGGTAGATACTGTCTCCTCTACAGTAAAAAAAATAGTGATTTCTAAGCCACTTTGAATCATATCATTAAGATTATTTCCCCTCCCCCCAAGGAAAAACTATTGACTTTGATTTCATAAAATCTGAGCAAATATTCTGAGTTGAATGTCGGGTCATGAAAGCACTCTTGAGTCACTGGTTTGTGTCCAGGGGGCCAAGAGACACTGGTTACGATTCATCTCTATGGAGGATAATGGGCTGGAGATGAATTATTGTACAGAATAAAGAAACCACAGCTTTGAGCAAGAGGAGCTGGTGCATGCTTCCCAACGTTTATGATGCAATAAGAAAGTACATATCAACACCTGTTTCACTGCGCTACACATCAATAGTGCTGTACATTTTCTCCAGACAACTGGCAGCATCATCGAAGAGGAAGAATGAGCCAGCACAAAGAACAACGTGTGGTGGGCTCACTCTGAAACTGAAAATAAAATGGGCTAGGGAGACAACGTGATGGATACGCTCAAAGACTTTCATGCCCGAGGGATCAAAAGTCCTGAGTCCAGCACCACCATAAACCAGAGCTGAGCAGTGCTCTGGTCAAAGGAAGAAAGATAAATAAATAAAACAAATTAAATCATGGAATCAATAAATATATCTTAGGGGTCGGGTTTGGCAAAGGACAGCCCCTCAACATTAAGTTGGAGGACTCGAAGAGCAGGACCAACAGCTTGAAAGCTGTCAGGAGCTGCTTGTTGCTGGCTTTGAAAGTGACTGGGATCCATGTGGATTCAGTCGGCTAGGAAGGATCGTCAGTTTCCCCAATGAATGGGTACTCACGGGATGCACCACGGGAAGGTCGACCCAATGCATCCCAGAAGATGCAAACGCTAGAAGAAGAAGGGGTCGGGTGGTGGAGCAGCTGGTTAAGTGAACACACTACAGTGTGCAAGGACCTCGGGTTTGAGCCCTGGTTCCCACTTGAAGGGGGAAAGATTCATGACCATAGAAGCAGTGCTGCAGGTGTCTCTCTGTCTCTCTATCTCTCCCTCTCTCTCTCTCCCTTCCCCTCTCAACTTATTTCTGTCTTTATCCATAAAATAAAATGATCATATGTGGTATCTTACTGCAGATCCTCATGTATCTAAATGAATAAGGTTACTGCTAAAGGTGGTTTATTTTATTTTATTTATACAAAGGAAACACTGACAAAACCATAGGATAAGAGGGGTGCAACTCCACACAATTCCCACCACCAGAACTCCATATCCCATCCCCTTCCTTGATAGCTTTTCTATTCTATAACCCTCTGGGAGTATGGAACCAAGGTCATTGTGGTCTTCTATAATGAGACGTTCAGGGAAAGCTTCCCAGGAGAACAGAAAGGCTGGTTCAGGAAGAAAACTGTATGGTTTATACTGTCAGAGGAGGGTGTAGTGAAAATCACTAAGCCAGTAATCCATCAGCTTGTGACAGCTGGACTCTGCACACATCAGAGAGTCCGTGATATTTTCTGTTGGCCCATCTGTAATGGAAGCCATCAGACAGCTGCTGTCTAGAGAAGGCAAAAGTTGGGAAGTTGGGCGGTAGCACAGAGGCTAAGCACAGGTGGCACAAAGCACAAGGACCGGTGTAAGGATCCCAGTTCGAGCCCCTGGCTCCCCACCT
The DNA here is from genome assembly GCF_950295315.1 of Erinaceus europaeus. NCBI lineage: Eukaryota > Metazoa > Chordata > Mammalia > Eulipotyphla > Erinaceidae > Erinaceus > Erinaceus europaeus. The sequence goes on from NC_080166.1 coordinate 57,784,948, forward strand.
GAAGGGGCTTCACAAGCGGTGAAGCAGGCCTGTAGGTGTCTATCTTTCTCTCCCCTTCTCTGTCTTCCCCTCCTCTCTCCATTTCTCTCTGTCCTATCCAACGACGATGACATTAATAACAACAACAGTAATAACTACATCAACAACAATAAAAACGAGGGCAACAAAAAGGAAATAAATAAATATTAAAAAAAGAAAGAAAGAGAGAAAGTAAAAATTATGAGCAAGAGCAGAGGCAGCTAGAAGCACATCAGGGGAAAGAAATCACATATTGGTGTGGAGACCATAGTATGTTTACACAGAAGCCTCCCCCCTTCCCCACCTGCAGCAGTGGGGGGGGGGATTCATGAGCTATGAAGCAGATCTGTGTCTTTCTCTCTCCTCTATCTCCTTTTCTCATCTCAATTTCTCTCTATCAAAAAAACAACAACAAATTAGAAAGAATATATATCTTTCATGTCTGATGTTCTAAGGTCCCAGGTTCAATCCCCAGTACCACTATCAACCTATCACCTGTTTTTAACACTCATGGTAGAGAGGTAATCTTTGTATACAGTCTGACATTCATGCAATGAAATTGATGACACCTATAGATTGCCTCTTGAGAGCTTGTTTGGAGGTTCTAGCAGGGGAGTGCAGCTACTCGTCCGAAGACCAGTCCATCTCTATTTGGGGAAGGCCGTCCTCTTAGACCGAGTGTGAACCTTCAGGAGGGACGCACATGGAGCAGTGAGGGAGGAAAGGGACACCTGCCTAGCCAGCCAGACCAGCCGAATCAACCCTGGCGATCAATGGGGTGACAGATGCTGCACCAGATCACCCTCATATCCTAGATTGCCTCTTTGCGATGGTTCAGAAAAGCTAGTGCCAGGCTAGTGTCATGGGAGAGAGAGATGAGGAACTCATTGCAGAGTGGGAACACAATGCAATGCCTTTATTGATCAGAGACAACGCATATATATATATATATATATATATATATATATATATATATATATATATATATATCTTTAACTGGAAGTGGCAAGTGGGAAAAGGAAATGGCTAGGAGAGGGGGTGGAGAAAAGAACCTTCCATAGCAGTTGTTGTGAAGGTTTTAACCAGTGGGATTAACCAATACCCTGCAGGCAGGGTGGGTCTCAGGCAAAACAATGATTATGTAAGTAGAGCAGAGCATCACACAATGCAGGGGAGCTGGCGTAATACCCAACAAGCTAGATGTTTCTTCCACCTAGCCAGCACATTCTTTTTCAGTAATGTGAAGACTATGACTAGATAGTGAGACCACAGCTGAGGGAGGCTTGGCCTCAATGGAATGACCTCCTTGATGTTTCATTCTTAGACCTTATTGGAAATCACTAATAGGTGAGCCTCCTTATTGGCAGTTAATACTGCAGTTTTACAAAGCCGTAACAGTTAAGCTTCAGTTTCTTTCCCCTGGTCTCAAATCAAGGAGAGGAAATGAAAAAAAAAAATTTCAAGAGTAGAACAGAGGAATTAAAATATAAATTTAGGACTTGGAAGGAAATAAAGAGATACTGTGTTCCATATGTATAGTGAATTTCTTTTCTTTTCTTTTTTTCTTTTGTCTCCAGGGTTATTGCTGGGGCTCAGTGCCTGCACTAGGAATCCACTGCTCCTGGAGGCCATCTTTTCCCTTTTCTGTTGCCCTTGTTTATCATTATTGTTATTGCTGTCATCGTTATTGAATAGGACAGCGAGAAATTGAGAGGAGGGAAGACAGAGAAGGGAGAGAAAGATAGACACCTGCAGACCTGCTTCACCGCCTGCAGGTGGAGAACCCTGGGCTCAAACCTGGATCCCTGAACCAGTCCTTGCACTTCATGCCATGTGTGCTTAGCCTGCTGTGCTACTGCCAGTACCTCTGATTTTTTTTTTACTTAAAAACTTTTAATGACAGTTATATTTTGAACTAAGCTTTATATTTATTTAATTTTTTGCTTATTTTTTTGTTGATTTAATAATGATTGACAAGATTGTAGGATAAGAGGGGTACAATTCCACACAGCTCCCACCACCAGAGTTTTCTGTCCCACCCCCTCTATTGGAAGCTTCCCTCTTCTTTATCCCTCTGAGAGGATGGACGAAAGATCTTTATGGGGTGTAGAAGGTGGGAGTTCTGGCTTCTGTAATTGCTTCTCCACTGGACATGGGTGATGGCAGGTGGATCCACAGCCCCAGACCATTTCTATCTTTCCGTAGTGGGGCAGTGGTCTGGGCGAGGGGAGGTTCCTTCCAGGACACACTGGTGAGGTCATCTGCCCAGGGAAGACAGGTTGGCATCATTGGTAGTATCTGCAATTTGGTGGTTGAAAAGTATTAAGTGGGAGTCCGGTGGTAGCTCAGTGGGTTAAGTGCACATGGCATGAAGTGCAATGACCACTGCTAGGATCTGAGTTTGAGCCCCTGGCTCCCCACCTGCAGGGGAATCCCTTCACAGGTGGTGAAGCAGGTCTGCAGGTGTCTATCTTACTCTCCCCCTCTCTGTCTTCCCCTCCTCTCTCCATTTCAATCTTTCCTATCCAACAACAATAATAACTACAACAATAAAACAACAAGGACAACAAAAGGGAATAAATAAATATTTTTTAAAAAGAAAAGCATTAAGATATAGAGCAGAACAAATTATTTAATAATCAGGGACCTAAAGTTAAGGCTATAGCAGATGAGATTTGGGGTCTTCATGTTGGGAAAAGCTAGGAAGTCTATTTGAGATACATTTAGATGGGCCCATGACTTTGCTAATTTTTGCCTGAACCTAACTGCTCACATGCAGGTGGGCTAAACGTACTGTCTGGGGAGATGGTGTCAGAATTGAGAATAGAACTAGAAAGCTGAATCAGGGCAGGGACTAGCTCTCAAATATGGGAAAAGTATGTAAGTACTATTAATGTTAAACCCCATGGATCTGGTGCAGGGCCCATATCAATTCCTATTCAGCCTGTGTAACCTCTGCATCCCTGTAGGTCTGAGCTCGCATTCCATGGTCACAGCTGGGAACATTCTAGGCTGCATTCATTTCAGAATCCGTCTTCCTTGAGTGTCTGAGTAGGCTGACCCAGCCTCCCTTTGGAGAATGGGGCAGCTTCTAACACTGCATTCTACAGTCTTGTAGAGGCCCACAAGAGGGTTTATGATGTTTCTGATGGAGATGACCAGTGATGGTGGAGAGAGGGATCTGTTAGAGGTCTAGGTCCATCATATCTGTGCGGGAATCCCTTTATATTTTATAAAGGGCTTTATATTTTAACACACAGGTATTGGTAAAATCTGTTTCTGACAAATTATCTGGTGCTTATTATAATAGGGAATGTGACCATTCTAGAAAAATTTGAAAAGCACTTACAAAAAAAAAAAAAAGACAGTGAAAAGAAAACAATTAGGCCAAGCATCAATTTTTGAGAAACGTTTCAGCTTGAATTTACATTTTAAAAAGGTATAAATTTTACATGTGGTCTATTTCTTTGTTAAATTTAAATAACATTTATTAGCTTGTCATTTCATTTCTAAAAAATTTAAATTGTGGTGTCTCTTGCATTTCTTTGTTCTATATATGTCTCCTTCCTTTCATTCACTTTGGCAAATCTCTTCAGAAATGGGTAGTTTTTAAAAAAATTATTTATTTATTTTCTCTCTTGTTGTCCTTGTTTTTTATTGTTGTTGTAGTTATTATTGTTGTTATTGATGTTGTTGTTGTTAGATAGGATAGAGAGAAACAGAGAGAGGAGGGGAAGACAAGATGGAGAGGGGGAGAGAAAGACAGACACCTGTAGAACTGCTTCACTGCCTATAAAGTGACTCCCCTGCAGGTGGGGAGCCACGGGCTCCAACCGGGATCCTTATGCTGGTCCTTGTGCTTCATGTCACTTGTGTTTAACCCTCTGTGCTACCACCCGATGACTCCCTGAAGTGGGCATTTTTAATTTTATTGGGAAGTTAATGGTTTATAGTCTAGTCTTTAACACACAGGTATAACCGCTCTTCTCCCCCTCAATTAGTGTTTAGGAGACAAAGTAGGATCTCAGTGTCTCTTTAACACACTGGTAGAAGCTTTGGTGCAGACTGTCCCACTCTCTCTGTCTCTATCTCAAGGAAAAAAAAAGAACCACTGTCCATCTGAGCTTCATAGACATCTTCAATGACACAAGTCCCATTGTATAAACCACATAACCAGAAATAAACCAATGCAACTACATCTACTGGGAAAGCTTCTACACAGCAAGAGAAATCACTACCCAAAGAGACCCCTTACAGAACAGGAGAAGATCTTTACACGCCATAATCAGACAAAAGGTTAATAATCAAAATATATAAGGAACTCACCACACTCAGCAATAACAACCACAACAAAATGACCTCATCCTAAAGTGGGGAGAGGATAGCAACAAAATATTTACCAAAGAAGAGATCCATGAAACCAACAGATATATGAAAAAATGCTCCAAGGCACTGACCATCAGAAATGCAGATGAAGACAACAATGAGATACCACTTCTTTCCTGTGAGAATGTCATGCAATAGCAACAACACATGCTGGAGAGGCTGTGGAGACAAAGGAGCCCTCCTGCACTGCTGGTGGGAACCTCAATTGGTCCAACCCCTGTCGAGAGCAGTCTGGAGAACTCTCAGAAAGCTAGTAGTGGACCTACCCTATGACCCTGCAATTTCTCTCCTGGTTCCTGAGAAACAAACACACCCATCCCAAAAGATATCAATGTTTATAGCTGCATAATTTGTAGTAGTAATAAATAAATAAATAAATAAATAAACATGGAAGCAACTCAAGAGTCTGTCAACATATGAGTGTCTCAGACAATTGTGGTAAAAATACACAATAAAATAGGGCTTAGCTGTTAAGAATGAGGAAGTCATCTTCTTCCCTTCATCTTGGATGGAGCTTGAAGGAATCACGTGAAGTGAGATCAGTCAGAAAGAGAAGGATGAATATGGGTTGATCCCATTCATAGAGATGTTGAGAAATAAGAACAAAAGGGAAAGCACAAAGTAAAATTGGACTAGGTGTGGTTTATTGCACCAAAGTAAAGGACTCTGGCAAGGTATGGGGGGGTGGTTAGATGGTGGAGGAGGAAGTAGGTTGGGGGTGAAAGAATTTTGCAGAAAACTCAGACAATGATATATATCAACAACTGTATTGACTGGAAACCATTAATTCCCCCCAATATAAAAATAAAAGTAAATTGTACTGCTATTGAAAAATATAGTAGATATTTTGTCTTCAACAACTCTCTATGTGTTGATTTAAGCATGTATTTAAAAATATTTTTCCTATGCTCATGGATTGGAAGAATAAATATCATCACAATGAATATTCTCCCCAGAGCCATATACAAATTTAATGCAATACCCATCAAAGTTCCACCAAGCTTCTTTAAGAGAATAGAACAAACACTACAATCATTTATCTGGAACCTGAAAACACCTAGAATTGCAAAAACCATCTTGAGGAAAAGAAACAGAAATGGAGGCATCACACTCCCAGACCTTAAACTATATTATAAAGCCATCATCATAAAAACATCATGGTACTGGAACAAAAATAGGCACACAGACCAGTGGAACAGAATTGAAAGCCCAGAAATAAATCCCCACACCTATGGACATCTAATATTTGATAAGGGGGCCCAAAGGATTAAATGGAAGAAGGAGGCTCTCTTCAATAAGTGGTGCTGGGAAAACTGGGTTGTAACATGCAGAAGAATGAAATTGAACCACTTTATCTCACCAGAAACAAACATCAATTCCAAATGGATCAAAGACCTGGATGTCAGACCAAAACCAATCAAATACTTAGAAGAAAACATTGGTAAAACAATTTCCCACCTACACCTCAAGGACATCTTTGATGAATCAAACCCAATTGCAAGGAAGACTAAAGTAGAAACAAACCAATGGGACTACATCAAATTGAAAAGCTTCTACACAGCCAAAGAAACTATTAAACAAACAAAGAGACCCCTCACAGAATGGGAGAAGATCTTCACATGTCATATATCAGACAAGAAACTAATCACCAAAATATATAAAGAGTTCAGCAAACTTAACACCAAAAAAGCAAATGACCCCATCCAAAACTGGGCAGAGGATATGAACAAAACATCCTCCTCAGAGGAGATCCAAAAGGCTAACAAACATATGATAAACTGCTCTAGGTCACTGATTGTCAGAGAAATGCAAATTAAGACAACACTAAGATACCACCTCACTCCTGTAAGAATGGCATACATCAAAAAGGACAGCAGCAACAAATGCTGGAGAGGTTTTGAGGACAGAGGAACCCTTTTGCATTGCTGGTGGGAATATAAATTGGTCCAGCCTCTGTGGAGAGCAGTCTGGAAAACTCTCAGAAGGCTAGACATGGACCTTCCATATGATCCAGTAATTCCTCTCCTGGGGTTATAACCCAAGGACTCCATAACACCCAACCAAAAAGAGGTGTGTACTCCTATGTTCATAGCAGCACAATTCATAATAGCTAAAACCTGGGAGCAACCCAGGTGCCCAACACCAGATGAGTGGCTGAGAAAGCTGTGGTATATATACACAATGGAATACTATGTAGTTATCAAGAACAATGAACCCACCTTCTCTGACCCATCTTAGACAGAGCTAGAAGGAATTATGTTAAGTGAGCTAAGTCAGAAAGATAAAGATGAGTATGGGATGATCCCACTCATCAACAGAAGTTGAGGAAGAAGATCTGAAAGGGAAACTAAAAGCAAGACCTGACCAAATTGTAAGTAGGGCACCAAAGTAAAAACCCAGTGATGAGGGGTAGACATGCAGCTTCCTGGGCCAGTGGGGGGGGGGGTGGGAGTGGGTGGGAAGGATGGGTCACAGTCTTTTGGTGGTGGGAATGGTGTTTATGTACACTCCTAGTAAAATGTAGTCATATAAATCACTAGTTAATTAATATGAGGGGGAAAATTAATTGTATGTCTCAAAGTTTTTTACAACACTGACTGAGTCTTTTTAATATATAGGCTGTGTATTTGATATGCGGACTCTCTCAAAAGCCTAGACCAAGTAGATCAGAAGCAACCAATAGCACAGCTATATACAAGATACTGGGCACTGTACAGCAAACCCTAACAAAAGGACTTTTCAAAGTTAACCCAATTACCAAATAATGTGATGATAACATTAACTATCGATTGTCTTTTGGAACCCTAAGACAGCAGGAACCTCATATCTCCACTATAGAGCCTCTACTTCCCCCAGTCCTGGAACCTTTGGATAGGGCCCACTTTCCCGTATGCCTCTCCCAATCCATATCAAATAATATTGCATCTGCAGATCACAACCTAATCAACGCAACGATCGCCACCTCAACATGCTTCACTTCAGACTGTGTCTAGAGACTTTACGTGTGGAATGAGAAACCTTCAGCTTCATTACTCGAGTGAGACCTTTCCTTTTATAGTATACTCAAATTCCATCTCAGGTGATTCACTTTCTAACAAAGTCCCAAAACCTAGATATACACCAGTTTCTGTGAGAGAGAGCATATGTTCACACGTATCCATAAACTACTGCAAAATATATACCTGAAAGCAGAAATACACTAGAGTTTGCAGTGAGTACCTCCCTAACACTTCCTCTCCACTATTCCAAGCTTTGGGTCCTTGATTGCTCAACAATTTGTTTGGCTTTTTATGTTAACTCTCTTTTCAGTCACCAGGTTCTAGATGTCATCAGGATGCTGGCCAGGCTTCCCTGGACTGAAGACCTCAGCAATGTGTCCTGGAGCTCCGCTTCCCCAGAGACCCACCCTACTAGGGAAAGAGAGACGCAGACTGGTAGTATGGACCTACCAGTCAATGCCCATGTTCAGCGGGGAAGGAATTACAGAAGCCAGACCTTCTACCTTCTGCAACCCATAATGACCCTGGGTCCATGCTCTCAGAGGGACAGAGAATGGGAAAGCTATCAGGGGAGGGGGTGGGATATGGAGATTGGGTGGTGGGAATTGTGTGGAGTTGTACCCCTCCTACTCTATGGTTTTGTTAATTTATCCTTTCTTAAATAAATAAAAAAAAATTTTCCTTCAGGTCTAGTCATTTTTGGGGGGGTGACAGATACTGAAGAATGTCATGAATGTCCCTTTAATATAAGGAAGAATTTTTTCTACATGACTTCTGGTCTATAAAAAATAATATTAGATAATAAGCTCTTATGTAACAACTATTTAATAATAGAATACTTAGAAATGGTTGACTTTCTTGGGAATTAACATTTCTTTAATTCTAAAATATTCATCTTCAGACACAAAACAGTATTAAAATAAAGCAGGGCTTTTGGCTAATTAGTAATGCATGAAGTTTACCTCATTATGTATATAAACCTCCTTAATGTTGGTTAGAAAATCTTTAGCCATCAGACTTCTACTACCTTAAGTTGAGATGTTCATTATCTTGGAATAAAATCAAAACATACTGTGCTGCATGACTATGTCTTCATGACTGGACAGTGCAGCTTTCCAGCTCCCCTACAGATAACACTGATTTATTTTTTTAAAGATGTAGTTATTCATTAACATGAAAGAGAGAGAGAGATGAGGAAGGAGGAGGAGAAACTAAAGGAGGAGGAAGGGAAGGGGGTGGTAATAAAAATGCAACTTGGGGCATATGTGTCACTGGTGATCATACTTCCAAGCTCAGCTTTCTAGCTAGATCATTGTTTTGTTCTGTGAATCTTCCAACAGTAGTAACTTCACATGTCAAAATTATTATTTTTAATATTTTATTCATCTGTGTATTTATTGCTGGGTAGAGACAGCACTTGAGAAGGTATCAGGTTGATGCTAGCTTCATATAAAGTGGAAGAAGATACTTCTGTGTCTTCAATATTTTGGAAGACCTTAAGAAGTATAGGTATGGGGGCGGGCTGTAGCACAGTGCTTAAGTGCATGTGGCACAAGGCATAAGGACTGGCCTAAGGATCCCTGTTCGAGCCCCTAGCTCCCCACCTGCAAGGGTGTTGCTTCACAGGTGGTGAAGCAGGTCTTCAGGTGTCTCTTTCTCTCCCCCTCTATGTGTTACCCTCCTCTCTCCATTTCTCTCTGTCCTATCCAATAACAAGGACATCAACCACAACAAAAAGGGCAACAAAAGGGGGGGGGGGAGCCTCCAGGAGCAGTAGATTCATGGTGCAGGCACCCAGCCCCATAACCCTGAAGGCAAAAAAAAAAAAAAAGTATAGGTATTAGCTCTTTCTCAAAGGATTTGTAGAATCCCTTTGTAAAGCCATCTATTTCTGGACTTTTATTGTAGGAAGATTCTTGATGACTATCTCAATTTCTTTGTGATTGGTCTGTTCATGTTTTGTATGTTCTCTTGGTTCAATTTTGGAAGGTTATACAATTTCTAGAAACTTTTCAATTTCTTCTAGGTTCTTCTTTTTTTTTTTTTTAAAGAATTTATTTATTTATTCATGAGAAAGATAGGAGAAGAGAAAGAACCAGCCATCACTCTGGTACATGTGCTGCTGGAGATCAAACTCAGGACCTCATGCTTGAGAGTCTCGTGTCTTAGCCACTGCACCACCTCCCAGACCACTTCCGGGTTCTTCTTATTCTATGTCCTTTCCAAGGCATGCATCGGGTAATTTGAGTTTTTTCTTGTTTCCTATTGTGTACGACTATGAATTTCCCTCTTAGTACTGGCTTAGCTGTGTCCCACATATTTTTGATAATTCCTTCTGCCTTAGAGTTTAGGAAGAACAACATGGTAGAAAGAAACCTTTAAATCTAGAATTTCAAAGATATAATTTAATCAGGTAAAGATGGGTAGGAATAAATCCTAAACCTTGACCAATGTAATTAACAATAAAATAAATGTTTCATATAATATTAAAATATGAATCCCTGAAATTAACTATATATATATTCTTAATTTTTTTTTATTAGGAGTATAGTTTCTCACTGCTCCCATCACCAAGGGTTTGTGTCCCTACCCCACGCCCAAGAGGTGTTGGGTACCCCTTTATTTCTGTGATGGAACACTGTTGAAGGGATATTGGGGGGGCAGCATCTGTCCCCCATTCTGAGAGTCCGTCATTCCAATCACAACAAGGAATTCTTCTTCTTCTAGCGTTTGCCCTTCTTCCGTAGCCAGTCAACAGCGTCAGGTTGAGCCTGATGTAAAGTTTCGAGACCTCCTTTGAATCTGGAGAGGTGGCAGTGTTGACTATGTGGGTCATAGTCTGTCTGGAGCTGCAGGGGCATTTCGGGTCATCTTTGGCTCCCCAGCGATGGAACATAGCGGCGCACCGGCCATGGCCTGTTCGATAGCGATGGAAAGCATGATCATCCACATAAGTTAAACTTTTATTAAAAACAAAATATGTTAGGGCATGATAGAGAGAGAGAAAGGGACTCGCTTATAGGCTTGATAGTCATCTGGTAGTCAGGCAAAGAGAGCTGGAGCCCCAAAGGTTCACCCCCTTTAAAGCCAAAGGCCCCATCTACACCCACAACCACTCCCATTTCTGGGCGTGCCTTTTCTCAGCAACACCACGGGTTGTAGTGGAGCTGTGGTCTTCTCTGTTTTCAGCCACTTTAGATAGCCTTAACACTAAGTTCTTACTGAAGGGGTCTGAGGTGAGGCTGACCCTCTGAAATGCATTCAGATGACGTCTCTGTTACCTCTAAAATGCAGATGCCCTGGCTTCCTCTTCCTCCTTTGACACCAGAGTTATCTCTGGAGCTCAATTCCTGCACCAGGCTTCCTCTCTTCCTGGTGACAATACTTTTCTTTTCCTCTTTATTTTTCTGATAGAAACAGAGGGGGAGGACTAGTCACTGGCAACACTATCCTACCATTCTGGAAGTATACCTCCTGTAGGTGGAGGCTAGGGGTTTAGCCGGGGTCCTTGGACATCCTTACCTGTGCTTTACTGGGTACACCACCAGCTGACCTCACTAGGTTTTTCTGAAGACTCTTGGGACAGTCAGGTCATATGCATTTGAAGAAAGCATATGGGTTCAGAAAAGAATGATCTTATGTTTTCAGTTATTCTGCTTATGTACAAGAAGCATTTAAAGTCCAAGCACCCCTAACAGCCCCTAAATGGGTCAACTCACAGTCACTATCAGTTTCATGTTGTTGTTTCCACTGTACTGAAGTCAGCACGGGTTGTGTTTCTGAACTAGGGAAAATGGAAAAAAAAAAAAAAGAAAAACATTTGAAGCTAATTTTTCACATTCCAAGTACAAAGACCTTTTCACATTCCAAGTGCAAAAAACTTAGCGCATTTCTGTTCTAACAATGTATATATTCAGGAAACATAACTGTGATTTAAAATAACAGTTTCCAATGCCTTAAATAACTAGATTTTTTTTTTTTTTTGGCTGAACTTCTCTCCCTCGTTTTATTGGGGCGGGGTGTTAATGGCTTAGAGTATAGCTACTGACACATGGGTACTACGACTCAACATGATAGATATCTGCAAGACAAGCTTATGGGGATTTGTCCTCATAAATCTCTTGGGATCCTGACCTATCTGACAGAAAACCCAAGGATGCAAAAAAAAAAAAAAAAAAAAGCCACCAAAGAAACTTGTACAGCAGGACTAATAAATAAATAAAAATAAATTAAAAAGCTGAAGGAAACACAGGATATCTGTGAAGTTTTTTGTTTTGTTTTTTCTTTTTTTAAAAAAAATTTTAATATTTATTTTCCCTTCTGCTGCCCTTGTTGTTTTATTGTTGTAGCTATTATTGTTGTTATTGCTGTCGTCGTTGTTGGACAGGACAGAGAGAAACGGAAAGAGGAGGGGAAGACAGCGGGGGTGGGGGGAGAGAAAGATAGACACCTGCAGACTTGCTTCACAACTTGTGAAGTGATTCCCCTCCAGGTGGGGAGCCAGGGGGCTTGAACCGGGATCCTTCTGCAGGTCCTTACTCAGGTCCTTATGCTTTGAGCCACCTGTGCTTAACCTGGTGTGCTACTGCCAGACTCCCATGTTTTGATTTTTTCTTTCTTTACTTTTGCTCTGGCCCCAAGCCTTGAAGACAAGGACTCAAGTCTGTAGTGACTGCATTCCTAAGGCAAACCACTCCCCACCCCCACTGAGAGAACTGGTAAAACCGCATTCCACAAGTACACCTGGTCTCAGACTCCAGCAGGAAAAAGGCCTACTGTGAAATTGCTTAGTCTGACTGAAACAGAAAAAAAAGAGTCACAGGTGTCCTAGACTCAGCAGTGCCTGAGGACACCCACAAAAGAGAGTGGGTGTGCTCCAGCTGGCTTGTAGAGTGAGGACTGGCGATCCCTAGAGAATGATTGGGGGAGTGAATTGTGGGCAGGGTTCCGGGGAAGTCCTGTGAATTTTCCATAATTGAAAAATAGCACGCTTCTGGAGGGAAGATTAGGGGAGCTATCAAGGGAGGGGGATGGGATACTGAATTTTAGTGGTGGGAATTGTATCCCTCTTCTCCTATAATACCAATAGTCTTGTCAATGTTTCCATTTTATAAATAAAAATTTAAAAAAAATAACTGTTCCAGCTGCATAGACCCCAAACACCTATAAATAGCAGTGCACAGACACCTGTCACAGGGAGATAAGAAACTATACTCACCCTGCTTTATAGCTTACCGCTTTCTAGTCACCACATTGCAGGTGCTACCATGACACCATCCTGCCTTCCATGGGCAGACCACCTCACCAATGTGTCCTGGAATCCCACCTCCCCAAAGCTCTGTCCAACTAGGGAAAGACAGGAACAGTCTGGGCGTGTGGATCTACCTGTAAAACCCAAGTCCAGTGGAGAAGCAATTACAGAAGCCAGAACTCCCACCTTCTGCTCCCCATAAAGAATTTTGGTCCATTTTCCCAGAGGTAAAGAACAGGAAAGCTTCCAATGGAGTGGAGGGGATATGGAACTCTGGTGGTGGGACCTGTTTGGAATTATACCCCTGTTATCTTTCAATCCTGTTAACCATTATTAAATCACCAATAAAAATTAAAAAGAAAATAGATTATATTTTCCAGAGAATGCAGTCTCCCACCCAGACAGCCATAGTCTCAGTGCTGTGTCTAGACTGAGTCTTCAGAAAAATAAACAAAAACAAACAACCAAACCAGACCCTGCTGATATCACAGAGGAGCTCCAGTGGCCATGAGCTACAAGCATCAGCAGGACCCTTCCGAAGAGTTAGCCTACCTGCAGGCCAGTATTACTGGAGCCGGAAAACAAGGCAAGACGGTATGTCCTCTCTGTGACTAGATCCTGGCCTGCAGCCCCAAGGCAACCAGACAGGCAACTGACCTGCCTCCTGAAACAGCCAGGTAGCCACACCCTGAAACCAGGCCCAGGCCCATAGCCCTGCCCACTCCGCCCTCCCCAAGCAGGTGCTCGCAGAGAAGGGCACTCTGGGAAATCAGAGAAGCCCCATCTGACTTACTGTGCCCCCAATCAGGAATAAGAAAAAAAAATCATCATTATTATTATTCGTTTGCCTTTGCCACCACTGAGTGAATGCAAGTGTGTATTTTTCTTTGTCTTTGATTGTTGTATGTTTTTCTTTGATTGCTTTGTTTCCAATTTGTCTTTTTATCTCCCTTTGAGAGTGAGTCCCTGTTCTGCTAGCTCGGTTATCCTTCTCTGACTGTGCTCCTTTTACAGGAAGAGCCGAGTTTTGAATTGTTTTGCTTTGTTCTTTCTTCTTTCAGGCATGTTTTTGTACTCTTGCAGCTTGCCCCTGCTTCTCTACTATTTGAACACAGGAGTCTCAGAGACCTTTGTAAAGAATAGCCTGACTCCCAAGGAGGTCGGGTGGTGGCACACCTAGTTGAACACATGATACAATGTCTAAAGACCCAGGTTCAAGCCCCTGATTCCCACAAGCAGGCCAAAAGCTTTCCAAGTGGTGAAACAGTGTTGCAGGTGTTTCGCTTTCTCTCTCCCTTTCTATTATCCCTTCCCTCTTGATTTATGGCTGTCTTTACCCAGTAAATAAATAAATATAATAAAACATTAAGTTAAAATAAAGAATATAGTCAGATCCTCACCTTTCAGCTACCAGAGACAGGGATGCTCCCTGCTAGAGTAGTGGTATTACTCACTTCGGGCATCACAAAGCTTCCTGGATCTTGAAACCAACAACCTAGAGGCTGCTTTGCTCCATATATAAACAGCAACATCAGTCTCAAAAAGTCACTGCCAATGTCAATTGGCCCACCCCTGTGGAGAACACTCTGGAGAACTCTCACAAGGCTGGAAGTGGACCTGCCCTATGACCCCACAATTCCTCTCTCTCCTGGGGGATATATCCTAAGGAACCTAACACCCATCCAAAAAGATCTGGGTACACCTGTGTTCATAGCAGCACAATTTGTAATAGCCCAAACCTGGAAGCAACCCAGGTGTCCAACAACAGAAGAATGGCTGAACAAGTTGTGGTCTATATACACAATGGAATACTACTCAGCTGTTAAGAAAGATGAATTCGTCTTCTTCACCTCATCTTGGATGGGGCTTGAAGGAATCATGCTAAGTGAGGTAAGTTGTAAATTAAAGGATGTATATGGGATGATTTCACTCACAGCCAGAAGTTGAGAAATAAGAACAGAAGGGGAAACACAAAGCAGAACTTGGACTGCCTTTGGTGTATTGCACCAAAGTAAAGGACTCTAGTGGGAAGGGTGGCTTTCAGGTCCTGGTGCTAATGGTGGAGGACGACCTAAACTGGGGGTGAGAATGTTTTGCAGAAAACTATGAAATTTTACACGTGTTCCAACAACTGTACTTGCTGTAAATCATAAAAAAAAAAATGTACCGGGAGTCGGATGGTAGCACAGCGGGTTAAGCACATGTGGCACAAAGTGCAAGGACGGCATAAGGATCCTAGTTCGAGCCCCTGGCTCCCCACCTGCAGGGGATTCGCTTCACAGGCGGTGAAGTAGGTCTTCAGGTGTCTATCTTTCTCTCCCCCTCTCTGCCTTCCCCTCCTCTCTCCATTTCTCTCTGTCCTATCCAGCAACGACGACATCAATAACAACAATAATAACTACGTCAACAATAAAAATCAAGGGCAATAAAAGGGAAAATAAATATTAAAAAACCACACATGTACCAGCAATTATATTTACTGTAAGCCGCTAATTCTCCCAATGTAATTTAAAAAAGAAAAGAAAAAAAATAACATTTAGGCTTACTGTAATAAACAAGAAGAATATGGTTTGACCTCTTACCCCTATAGGAAGTAGTAGCTATATTATAGTCCCTAGAGTGAGAGAAGAGAGAAAAAGGAAAAGTTTTTTACCCTTAAATGCTGATAACTCCAGGGAAGGATCTTTGCTTTCCTTTCAGTATTCATGGGGAGGGATACTGACTGCTCAAAGACCAGTTTCTATTTGCCAGTTCATTAATCACTGAGTGTTCGAGGTCTGTGAAGGAGCATCAGGAAGCTGGAGTCAGCCAGCCAGCAGACAGCCCATAATATCAACAGTGTGGCAGAGGTCTGCAGCTGAGGGCTGTTAGCCCCGGCTCATAACTGACTGGTCTGGCTTGACATGTCCTGTGCTTGCAAGGAAAAGTAATTCTGAAACTGGCAAGTCCCCAGATACAGTTGATCAAGGCAAATAGCATATTTTTTTCCTAGATTTGTCAAAGTCATGAAGCTTAGAGGGGTGGGAGACATAATGACTAATCAAAATGTGCAATAGTGTTCTTTCTCCTTGAATAATTACCAATTGATACTGCAAAAACACAGCAGACTTGGAAGAAATACTATTACTCGTTCAATCTTAAACTTTCACTCATAATAGGTGTAGCACAGGTATTTTTTGTCCGGTTGCCCTTCAATTCTTTCCTCTTTCTATTTCTTTCTTTCTTTCTTTCTTTCTTTCTTTCTTTCTTTCTTTCTTTCTTTCTTTTTTTGTAAGAATGTGTATTTTCCTAATTCCTGGCTATGACTATAGGATACACTTGTACTGCAACATGATCATTGGAATAGTTGAGTATTTTATGAATAATTTAAAAACAGCATTTTTCTAAGTGCAAAACACTTTCATTTCAGATATAAATTATCAACAAATGCTAGGAAGTGGCCAGAATTAAATGCTTTAAAAAAATCATGGTTTTTTATATTTGACATTTTTATTTAACGATTTTTACTACCAATATATTTTCTAGTATTTGGCCTTTTATTTAAAGAGCATTAAAAATTGAGTCTCATATTTACCCAAGTTGAGAGCTGACAAATTTGGAATGTATTGTCTTTGATATAGCACTTAATAAAATGATTAATGAGCATTCTATGAGTAGATGTGTGGCTACACAGAATGAATTATGTAAAACGGACTGCTAAGAAAATGTTTTTAAAGAATGAAAATGTAATGAATGTTGTTTTCGGACACATGAAATTTGGAAGCATCCATTTACTTCTGAATAATTGATTCCCTAATTATAAACCATTTTCTAAGCAGCTATATAAATGCGAAGCACAGTGTTAACCTTTTATAGACATTCAATATGCAAGTCTATCATTTTTCATATTTGCTAAGGCTCTATTGTTAAACCTCTTTGAATCATTATTATTTCCCCATCACTTGGTATTCAGTGAATAGAACCATATTTAAAATTTCCTAGGTGGGACAGTGAATTGGACAGCACATTGCTTTGCCATGTGCAGGACCAAGGTTCAAGTCAGGTCCTCAGTGCACTGAAACAAGTTTTGGTGCTGTGGAGTTTTTAATTGAGGGGATTAAGGTTTACAGTAAAAAACTAAATACAGTTGTTAGAACATGTGTAAAGTTTCTCATCTTTCTGCAAAAACATAACACCCCTAGCCTAAGTTGTCCTCTGCCATTTTGCACCAAGACTTGAAATCTACCCCTCCCGCCAGATTCTTTATTTTGTGCAATGCACCAACTCCAGTCCAAGTTCTGCTTTGTGTTTCCCCTTTTGTTCTTAATTCTCAACTTCTGACTATGAGTGTGATCATTCCATATTCATGCTTCACTTTATGGCTGGTCTCACCTAACATGATTCCTTCAGGCACCATCCAAGATGAGGTGAAGAAATTTAACTTATCGGGAGTCGGGCGGTAGCGCAGTGGATTGAGCACACGTGGCCCAAAGCGCAAGGACTGGCATAAGGTTCCCGGTTCAAGCCCCCAGCTCCCCACCTGCAGGGGAGTCGCTTCACAGGCAGTGAAGCAGGTCTGCAGGTGTCTATCTTTCTCTCTCCCTCTCTGTCTTCCCCTCCTCTCTCCATTTCTCTCTGTCCTATCCAACAATGACGACATCAATAACGACAATAATAACTATGACAATGAAAACCAAGGGCAACAAAAGGGAAAATAAATAGTCATTCTTAACAGCTGAGTAGTATTCCACTGTGTATATAGACCACAACTTACTCAGTCATTCTTCTGTTGTTGAACACCTGGGTTACTTCCAGGTTTTGGCTATTACAAATAATGCTGCTATATATAACATATGTGTACACAGATGTTTTTGGATGAGTGTGTTTGATTTTTTTTAGAATCAAACTACTGTATTTGGTTGATACAATATTGTTCAATCCTTTAGCCTTTATGTTCATCAGAGATATTGGTCTGTAGTTTTATTTTGTTCTATCCCTGTCTGCTTTTACTATCAGGGTGATATTAGATTCATAGAAGGCAGAATGGAGTATTCCTGAATCTTTAATTTTTTTTTTTTTTTGGAAGAGCTAAAAAGATAGAGGTACTAACACTTCATTGATGCTTTTATAGAATTCATTTGTAAAACCTTCTGGTCCTGGACTTTTATCATTGGGAAGGTCTTGATAACTGTTCCAGTTTATTTGGCTGTGATTGACCTGTTCATGTTTTCTATGGTGTCTGTTATGATATCTCCACATCATTTAAAATATTATATATTTGAATCTTCTTTCTTTTTTTTGTTTAGTGAATTTAGCCAACAGGTTGCCAATTTTTTTTACCCTTTTTAAGAACCAATATGTAACTTTATTGATCTGTTGTATAAAGTTCTCTCTCTCTCATGTTATTTATTTCTGTATTTTTTATATTTATCTATTCCCTTTTGTTACCCTTGTTATTTTAGTGTTGTAGTTATTATTATTGTTATTGATGTCATTGTTAGGACAGATAGAAATGGAGAGAGGAGGGGAAGACAGAGAGGGAGAAAGAAAGATAGATACCTGCAGACCTGCTTCACTGCTTGTGAAGTGACTCCCCTGCAGGTGGGGAGCTGGGGGCTCGAACCAGGACCCTTATGCCAGTCCTTGAGCATTGTGCCACGTGCACTTAACCACTGCGCTACTGCCGAGACTCCCTTATTTCTGTCTTAATTTTACTTTTATTTAGTTTTTCTGGTGGCTTTAGGGTTCCTTTGTTCTTCTTCTGAATCCTTAAGATGTATCATCAGGTTGCTTATTTGAATTCTTTTTTGTTTTATAATGTGTGCCTGTATGGCTTTGAACGTCCCTTAGGACTGTCTTACCCTGGCCCAAATATTCTGATAGTTGTGTTTTCACTTTCATTTGGATTCTAGGAAAGTTTTAATTTCTTTCTTAACTGCCTCTTTGACCCAATATTTTTTAAAATCATATACTGTTGAATCTCTATAGTTTGCTACTTTTACTGATTTTTTTTATTTGTTGTTAAAAGTTAGTTTAATTTCTTTGTGGTCTGAGAAGATGCTTGGGATAATTTCAATGTTTCTGAATTTGTTCACACTGTCTTTGTGGCCTAACATATGGTGTATACTTGAAAAGAACATGCCCTCCAATTTCTTGGGGTGAAAGACTCTGAAAATGTCCAGAAGATCTAGTCCATCTGTCTCTTAATTTAGTTCTCTTATTTCTTTTATAATTCTCTGCCTGAGTGATGTGTCAGTTTGAGTGAGTGGGGTATTGAAGTCTCATACTATCACTATGCTATGTTCCTATTAATATATTTTCATAGTTCTTTTAGGATGTTTGATGTATTTAGACTAGGTGTATAAATGTTAATAATTGCTTAGTCCTCTTGGCTAACTGATCATCTGAACATTATGTACTATCTATGACTATATTTTACTACTTTATTTATTTATTTATTTTAAACATATGTATCATTTTTTATTTTTTATATTTATTTTCCCTTTTTTGTTGCCCTTGCTTTTTATTGTTGTTGTAGTTATTGTTGTTGTTATTGATGTCATTGTTAGATAGGACAGAGAGAAAGGGAGAGAGGAGGGGAAGACAGAGAGGGGGAGAGAAAGACAGACACCTGCAGACCTGCTTCACCGCCTGTGAAGCGACTCCCCTGCAGGTGGGGAGTCAGGGGCTGGAACCAGGATCCTTGTGCTTTGCTCTGCGTGCACTTACCAGTCTTTGGGTTTAGCACCACGTGCACTTAACCTGCTGTGCTACGGCCAGACTCCCTGCTTTATTTATTTTAAAGACTATTGTGTTGCATCTGAGAATGGCTGTCCCTGCCTTTTTTGTGGTCTGTCAGCTTGTATGACAATTTTCCATCCTGAAAGTGAAACTTTTGAGTCTGTGTATGTCCTGTTGAGTTAGATGGGATTCCTGCAGATAGCATACAGTTGGGTTTTTTGTTTTGATCCTTATTCCTACTTTGTGCCTTTTAATTGTTAATCCAGGCCACTGATATTTATTGATATTATAGATTTATGATATTTTAGCACCATTATTCTAAACATATAAGAGTGTTCTAATAGGGAGTCGGGCGGTAGCGTAGTGGTTAAGTGCAGGTGGCACAAAGCACAAGGACCCGCGCGAGGATCCCGGTTCAAGCCCCCGGCTCCCCACCTGCAGGGGAGTCACTTCACAAGCGGTGAAGCAGGTCTACAGGTGTCTATCTTTCTCTTCCCCTTTCTGTCTCCCCCTCCTCTCTCCATTTCTCTCTGTCCTATCCAACAATGAAGACATCAACAACAACAACAATAATAACAACTACAATAATAAAACAAGGGCAAAAACAAAGGGAAAATGAATAAATAAATATTTTTTAAAAAAAGAGTGTTCTAATATATGGCATGCTCATGGTGACATGGTCATTGGTTACAGGAGACCTTTTAGAACTTCTTGTAGGGCTGGTTTGGTGATAGTTGATTCCTTCAACTGAGGAAGTTTCTATCCCAAAATCAGTGACAGTCTAGGAGGATCTTATATTCTTGGCCGAAAGCCATTCTCATTCAGCACTCAATATATATCAATAAAAAAACAACAAGGGCAACAAAAGGGAAAAGAAAGAAAGAAAGAAAGAAAGGAAGGAAGAGAGAAAAAAGAAAAAAAACACACATATAAAAAATACCAAAGAGCAAAATAAACAACAGCAACAACAACAAACAATCACAGAAAAACACAAACTCAAACAAAACACACACACACACACACACACACAGGAAAACAAAACCAAAAATCAGCCATTACAGCAAACAAAAGGAGTATACACAGAAAGGTCGACAAGGAATCATCAGACTAGCAGACCACATATATAGCAGAGCTGGGGACAATGTTGGTCTGGTGAGGCTTCTCAGGCTCCCCAAAATACCTCTTTAGAGGTCACAGAGTGACAGGTGGAAGGTTGCCTGGTTGTTTCAGTGGACAAACTCATCAGCCTGACATATTGCTGGACTGGGGGTGGGGAGCGGCTTGGTGCTGTGGAAAGCTCACTGTTCTACTTGTCTTTGTTTTTTTCAAGCACCCTTTTGTCGGTTCATAAAGTGATTCTGATTTTCTACCTTGGTTTCTCTTTGTCTCCTCCTCTATAGTTGCTCTCTTACTAAAATGAAAATCCTGACTCCATTCAGAGATGCCAAGATCTGAAGAGCTTTCTTGAGGAGAGTCAGCCTAAATGTTGTCTGCATACATCCATTTTGACTCCTGTTCAGTGCTATGGATTTCCTCTCTCTTCTCTCTCCCCCCCATCTCTGCCTTTACCTCTCTATGTCTATTCAATAATGATAATAATAAAAAGATTAAAATTTATTTTTGTCTTTCCTAAGGAGTTAAAAAAATAACTATTAACTTTGTTTATTGGATAGAGACAGCTAGAAATTGAGAGTGAGGGGGGAGATAGAGAGGGAGAGAGACAGAGAGACAGAGACAGGTGTCTACCTGCAGCCTTACTTTACCATTTGTAAAGCTTTCCCCCTGCATGTGGGGACCAGGAGCTTGAACCTGGGTCCTTCTGCATTGTTATATATGCATAAAACCAGCCCCTTTTACCTTTTCTTTTATGTTATTTATTTCTTAAATTTTTTTTTTTGCCACCAGTGTTATTGCTGCACTTCCAAATTACTCTTCCACATTCACTAGACTCTTTTTACCTTCTTCCCTTCATTATTCCTCTCCTCCTCCTGTTCTTTCTCTCTCTCCCTCCGTCTTCATTTTTCTTTTATTTTTTAGCTAGGGGATGAAAGGGAGAGGGAGATAGAAAGGGAAATATGGCACACACAAAGAATGGCAGCACAGTAGGGAGTCGGGCTGTAGCGCAGCAGGTTAAGCGCAGGTGGCGCAAAGCGCAAGGACCGGCATAAGGATCCCGGTTCGAGCCCCCGGCTCCCCACCTGCAGGGGAGTCGCTTCACAGGCGGTGAAGCAGGTCTGCAGGTGTCTGTCTTTCTCTCCCCCTCTCTGTCTTCCCCTCCTCTCTCCATTTCTCTCTATCCTATCCAACAACTATGATAACAATAATAACTACAACAGTAAAACAACAAGGGCAACAAAAGGAAATAAATAAATAAATATATAAAAAAAAAAAAAAAAAAAAAAGAATGGCAGCACAGTTCCATTGCCCATAAACTCTCTTCCTCTCAGGTGCCTCCATCTGTTGACCAGGAGTTCCAAATTGAGTCTTGGTGGGATGTGAGGGTGATCTGACTGTGACATCTGTCACCCCATTGATTGCCAGGGTTGATTCGGCTGATCTGGTTGGCTAGGAGGGGGTCCCCTTCCTCCCTCACCGCTCCATATGCGTCCCTCCCGAAGCTGCGTGTTGGGTGGAAGAGGATGGCCTTCCCCCAATAGAAAAGGTCAAGAGTATATGAGTAGCTGCACTGCAGCTAGAACCTGCAAACAAGCTCCCAAATTGAGTCTTGGTGAATGGTAAAGCACATGCCCTATCAAGGCAGCCATCTTTGGGCTAAGAACATATCAACCAGATCTCTGATCACTTCTAGATACATTTGGAGAAAAGATTTATTTTTAGACAGGGATTTGTGAGCTTCAAAATTCAACATGTCAAAGATACAGTAAAAAATTTTTCTTTCCATTTTTTAATTTTTTAATTTTTATTTATAACTAGGAAACATTGACAAAACCATAGGATAAGAGGGGTATAACTCCACACAATTCCCACTACTAGAACTCTGTATCCCATCCCCTCCCCTGATAGCTTTCCTGTTCTTTAACCCTCTGGGAGTATGGACCCAGGGTCATTGTGGGATGCAGAAG
This sequence comes from Erinaceus europaeus, assembly GCF_950295315.1. Lineage (NCBI taxonomy): Eukaryota > Metazoa > Chordata > Mammalia > Eulipotyphla > Erinaceidae > Erinaceus > Erinaceus europaeus. Next base: position 57,807,405 of record NC_080166.1, read on the forward strand.
GTGGAAGGTCTGGCTTCTGTAATTACTTCCCTGCTGAACATGGGTGTTGACAGGTAGATCCATACTCCCAGCCTGTCTCTCTCTTTCCCTAGTAGGGAAGGGCTTTGGGGAATCAGAACTCCAGGACACATTGGTGGAGTTGTGTGACCAGGGAAGTCTGGTTGGCATCATGCTAGCATCTGGAACCTGGTGGTTGACAAGAGAGTTAACAAATAAAGCCAAACAAATTGTTGACCAATCATGGACCTAAGGGCTGGAATAGTGCAGATGAAGAGTTGGGGGGTCCTCCATTTTGTAGATAGCTAGTAGGCATATTTTAGTTAAATTCCAAAGGGCCTGTGGCCATAATAGTTTTTTTTTCTTTTTCTTTTTGCCCCTGAGCCTGAAATCTGATATGCAGGTGGGTCCAAGTTATTGTCTGGGGAGATGATGTCATGGCTGCAAAAAGAACCGGAAAGCTGGATCCGGGAAGAGAGTAGCTCCCAAATATGGGAAAGGGGTATAAATATTGTTGACTGTAAACTCCATCGATCTGATGTGATCAGAGAGATACAGATTTACATTAGGAGATGAATATTACAGACACCAAAAATCACCAAATCCTGCTTGGACAATCTGGTTAGGGAACTTTATAGCTGCTTCTAGGTAAAATCACCTTTTTTTCCCCAACTCAATTTATTGACTAGGCAAGCTTGGCCTTATATTCAGAAATACCTTTGGCCTTTCTTCTGTCTCCCTGACAACTACTCATTTTGTTTGCTGACATCCTCCATAGAGCTTATATAACCGACTCTAGCATGCTAATGTCTTCCAGATTCTGCCTAGAGCAATACAAAAACCCAGCCAATAAGTGACGGGTATATGAAGAGAGACTTACTAACGTTGGGAAAGGTTTCACCACAGGATTTCTTTAAATATTATACTTCTCTAATATAACTGAAATAATTCAATTAATTTAAAAAGAGACTTCCAGAAAGATATCCATTTTTCATTTTAGTTAATTCTTGTCAGGTAGTGATTAGCACAGTGGTGATGTTTTGAAATAGCATTAAAACTAAGTGAGAGCTTTCCAAATTCTCTTGATGTTTATTATTAGTCAGAATTAGAAATGGCAAGGCACTACTCAAAAAATAAGGAGTATCTACCAAATAAAAGGTACAGGAAGACTAAAAATATGTATGCTGACATTAGTTAACATTTGCTTTCTTGTTCTAAATATGTATATAGTATGATACACAAAACTATTAAAATTATATACAGCTGTTGTTAAGAAATATGTTAGTGTCAATAATTACAGTAAGGGTTGACACAAGTACTCTAAAATGCACAGATAAATTAACCTTAGAAAACAAAAATATGGGACCTGGGTTTGAATCCCTGGTCCCCACCTACATCGGGGGAGCTTTGTGAGTGCTGAAGCAGGGCTGCAGGTGTCTCTCCCTCTTTATTTCTTTCTTTTTAAAATCTTTTATTTATTTATTATTGAATACAGACAGAGAGATATTGAGAGGGAGTAGAGAGGCAAAGACACAGAGGGACACCTGCAGCCCTGTTTCATCACTTGTGAAGCTTTCCTCCCATAGGTAAGGACCAGAGGCTTGAACCTGAGTCCATGTGCATTGTAATGTGAGCGCTTAACCACGTGCGACACCACCAGCACCTGTCTCTCTCCCCCTCTATTACCCTCTTCCCTCTCCATTTCTGGCCATCTCTATCCAATGTATAAATAAAGATTAAAAAATAATAAGATAAGTCATTCATTTTAGAAAACAATTAGGAAAAGCTATTAAAAATTGATAGGGGGAGTCGGCGGTAGCACAGCAGGTTAAGCCCAGGTGGTGCAAAGTGCAAGGACTGGTATAAGGATCCCGGTTTGAGACCCCAGCTCCCCACCTGCAGGGGAGTCGCTTCATAGGCGGTGAAGCAGGTCGGCAGGTGTCTTTCTCTCTCCCTCTCTGTCTTCCCTTCCTTTCTCCATTTCTCTCTGTCCTATCCAACAACGACATCAACAACAATAATAACTACGACAATAGAAAACAACAAGGGCAACAAAAAGGGAAAGATAAATATAAATAAATATAAAAAAGTTTTAAAAAGTTGACAGAACTGGAAATTTGTGAAAACTTTGTGAAGAATAGAACATGGGAGAATTGATATTATAAAAACAAACCAAACAAACAGACCCTCTAAATCTATGTTAATTTTTGCCAGTAGTTTTAGAATGCATTACTCTTACATACGATCTCTTACCCAATCAGTGGAGTTTGTGTTTGGCTGCAAGTTACAGATGTCTGACTGATGTTACCTAACCTCTCTTCACACTTTTTTTCACATCCAAAGACTGACATGACTCAGACATGTGTGCTGATTCAACGAGCCCGTTTTGTGATCTGGCCCCTTCTAGCTTTCATTTTTTTTTTTTTACCCATAATCCAACGTGCTCGTGTCTTTCTTGAACTAATGCTCTTCTTCCTTCCTGGTATCCTGTCTCGAACAGATGTCTGCATGGTGGGTCCCTTCTTTTCAGGAAGACAAGAGTAGTTTATCTGCTGCTTGCACCTTAGTAACAGCAATGCTCAGTTTTCCTTTCCTTTCCTTTCCTTTCCTTTCCTTTCCTTTCCTTTCCTTTCCTTTCCTTTCCTTTCCTTTCTTTTCCTTTCCTTTCCTTTCCTTTCCTTTCCTTTCCTTTCCTTTCCTTTCCTTTCCTTCCTTTTTTTATTTTGGAAAGGGGACATGGGTCGTCTCTCTATCTCAATAAAAACAACAATAATGATGATTATTATTGCTGTTATTACTAATACCACATATTCCCATTTCAGTCTGGTCTAGTCAGGACAAGGAAATAAAACTCATGAAATTTTCTTTCCTTTTGGTTCAAGAGAGTACTGTGATAAAACTGTATCTTGGACTCATTGAAAGTAATTTAAATCATCCAAAAGTGTCAAGGATCTAATAATATTTGGAAATAGGCTAAGAAAAAAAAACTTTCACTAATCCAAATGGAAAAAAAAATCTTATTTTATGGATGATCTGAAGGGTATGAATAATATAAGTTCCAGACAGTTCCAGACAGAAAATGTGTACAGGGCTCAGTGTTTCAGAGAAAATGAATGTAAGACCTCTCAATAAAACAGGATATTAAAGACAATGCATTAAAATCAAAAACATGTAATTTTCCTCCAAACTCACCTCACCTGACTTCATAAACATGTTTCAGTAATAACTTATTGAATGACTTTCTGAATGAGTGAAAAAAATGGTTACAATTTTGTCATCCGCTCATTTTTACACCAGTGACATAATTTTATAGAGAACGTGGAAGAACTTAATTTTGGTGGTTTGTTTATTTATTTATTTACTTATTTATTTATTTATTTATTTATGTTTATGATAGATACAGAGAGATTGAAAGAGTCAACAGCACTAAAGCTTCCATCAGTGAGATGGGGGCGGAGGTGGGTAGGCTTGAACTTGGGCGGTGCTTAGACAAAGCAAAAGGACTTATTTTCTCTTGGAATGTTCACCTGGCCAATACCAAGTCATCATCCAGTTCTCAGCCTCGAATTTGCTTTCTCTACTAGAAGCTTCTCTTACCTATCAGTCTCCCTCTGTTGTCCTAGGAAAAACTACATTCAAAGGGTTTATTTAGAAGGAATTTTTTTTTATTTATTTAATAAAGGAGACATTAACAAAACCATAGGATAGGAGGTGTACAGTTTCACACAATTCCCACCACCCGATTTCCATATCCCATCCCCTCCCCTGATAGCTTTCCCATTCTCTATCCCTCTGGGAGCATGGACCCAGGGTCACTGTGGGGTGCAGAAGGTAGAAGGTCTGGCTTCTGTAATTGCTTCCCTGCTGAACATGGGCGTTGACTGGTCGGTCCATACTCCCAGATTTAGACAGAATTCTTCATCTCTCTTGCTGGGTTTTATATTTGCCTTTATTTTTGCCTTGCACATCAACTGATGAAAGAACAATTCGATACTCAAGAAATATGTAGGGGATATATAAGTATGTACAAGTATCCAATGGACTTTCTAGAAAACAGCTTGATATTCGGTAATGCTACTTTGCCATCCTTTACTTTTTCTATGATTTTTTAAAAGTTTATTTATTGCATGAAAGAGAGATAACGTTGAGGGGTAATCTGTATGGTGCAGAATTTATCTTATCTGCTTCTTCTGCCATTGTTCTTTTAATATGTACGTACTGGGTACCTGCTAGGCTTTAGTTACTGCTGCCTGCACAAATGCTAGCTACCAAGATAAATATGATTTAGCTTCTCTCTTCAAATTTATTGGTCATATTATACTGGTAGTGCTTGTAGTTGATAATCAAAATGATAGCAGAGTTTAATTGAAATATGACATTTTTTCATGCTCCTTAAGTTCTCTAGTGCAAAAGAGGCCAAATGCAAATTGAGTGAGATAAACTACCAGTTGTGTAGTACACATAAAAAATAAGCTTTGACTGTAAAATCCTTTACCCAAGATGGCTATTATATGTTTAAATTTACAGTTACTAAGGACCCAATTTCTAAAGTAATTCAGTAGTTACAAATAATACTAAAGAGCCCTTGGGCATTAGGCTGAAACATTTTACAGGAGAGAATGATTAAAGACCCATGTTTTATTTTCTAATGGGTGGCTGAACAAAAATACAAGCATGGCTTGTGTTAAGAAAAGTATAAATGAGAGAAGGACTTATGGGCTAGGAAACAACTGTCAGCTAAAAAAAAAAAAAGATTTAATTTTCAGAAATTAAAACATCAAATGTACCAGCTATGTAATGTTTGTTTTTATATTTCCATCTGTGCTATAAGGAATAGCTGTCATTTAAAAATTACTAGTGATTTAATATTGATTTACAAAATTAAAAGATAACAGAGTTATAATTCCACATCATTCCCACCACCAGAGTTCTGAGTCCCCCTTCCGTCTATTAGAAACTGCAGTCACTCTCCCAAGGTCACAGATATGGGTTGACTATTGTTTCTATTTTCTATAACTAACTAACTAACTAATTATATATATATATATATATAGATATATATTTATATATATCTATATATATATATATATATATATATATATATATATGGCTGCCATTTTTGAAGTTATCATGGACTTAGTCCACTAACCTGCACTGTTGGCATGAGTTTGGTCATTTGGCTTCTTGTGGTGATGCAATGAAATTATATTGAGCAAGATCCAGGCCTGAGTTACAAACCTGAAAAATACAAACAAACAAGAAAGCAAAACCTCAAGCACACAAATAACAGTAAACATGAAATACTTTGGTTTACCCCTCTTGGAAATACTTCCATTTGAAATAAAGATTACTTGCTCCGAGTATTTGGTGTGTAAGAATAAGAAATATAATGCCCTAAACATAATCTTTAGTCTAAAGGAGAGATTCCTTTGTCAACTAATAGACCTGTTATGTATAAAACTGAAACAGTATATATACAGTTTTAAGTATAGCAAATGTCAACAGAGACTGGAGAAAAACAAATACTCTCATGAAGTCCAGTTTATCTTTGGATTACTTTGATATAAATAAATAACTTAAAGTAGACTCATTAAAAAAAAAGGGAGGAGACTCAAATAAATAGAAGTGTAAATGAGAGGGGAAATGTCACAACAGGCACCACCGAAGTCCAAAATATCTTACAAAGCTTCTGTGTTCTAATCCCCCTCCAACCCTCCAGTTTCATCCCCCTCTCACCGCCAAAGTTATGTACTACCTCCCCACCCCAACTCCAGTTCAGGTTCTACTTGTGTTTTCTCTTCTGATCTTGGTTTTCAACGTTTGCCTGACCCATGTGGACTTGAGTAAAATATGTATTCCAGTTCCTTGGGATGAATGACTCTGAAAATGTGCAATAGTTCTAGTTTATCTATCTCCTCATTTAGTTCCCTCATTTCTTTATTGATTTTTCTGCCTGGATGATCTGTCAAGTTGAGAGAGTGGGGTGCTGAAGTCCCCTACTATGACTGTGTTGCTGTTCATATATTGCTGTAGCTCTTTCAGTAGACAGCTGATGTATTTAGATGGCTTCTCATTGGGTGCATAGATGTTAATAATTGTTAAGTCTTCTTGGTTGACTGATCCTCTGAGCATTAAGTAATGTCCATCCCTATCTTTTTAAATTTTATTTATTTTAAAATAATAATGATTCAATGTCTTTTATGTTGTCTATATTAGAGAAGTTCTCAGCTATTATGTCCCTAAGAATGCTTTCTTCCCCTCCCTCTCTTTCTTCCTCTGGTAAGTCAATAATGTGTGTATTATTTCTTTTGAAATCATCCCATAGGTCTCTGTTGTTGTTTTCAGTATCTCTGAATCTCTTTTTGAGATCTCTTACTTCTTTTTTAGTTGTCTCTAATTCATCCTCAATCTTGCTAATTCTGTCTTCAGCCTCATTTATTCTATTCTCTCTCCCCTCTACTGCTTTCTGGAGTTCATCTATTTTGTTACCCTGTTCTGATACTGTTTTAGCTTGTTCAGCTAATTGTGTTCTTAGCTTAGCTATTTCAGCTTTCAGCTCTCTAATAACCTTGAGATAATTAGTATTTTCTTCCAGAGACTCATTTATGGTTTCTGCATTTCTGATGACAATTCTCTCACTTTACTCACTCCTGTGACTATTTCCTTAACTAGTGTTTGGATGTTGACCTCGTTGCTTTGTGCTTCAAACTTTGGAGGGCTTTAAGCTGGACTCTTGTCCTGGTTCATTTCTCCAATATTTCTTCTTGTTGGTTTAACCATTTTATATAGTATTTTATATAGTATGTTATGATCAGTACTTTTCAAATTACTGATCACTCTTGCCTGGATTGATTTGTGTCTAAGTAAGGTACTTAAATAATTCACAGTTGTGGAGATTAACAGTTGTTTCAATATTATTTTAATCCCTGAGTTGGAGCACAGTGGCTGTTTCTTTTTTTCCCCTGTAGGCTATGGGAGCCTGAGGACTTTTAAACTATAAGTAGGCTTCTTAGCGTAATCACACAGGTCTGACCAAGAGATAAAGCTGGGAGGGGGAGAGACAACACTGTGGTTATGCAAAGAGACTCTCACACCCCAAGGATCTAAAGTTTCTGGCTTAATTCAGCTTCTCTGGTAAGCCAGGTAGCACTGCTGGGCCCTGTGAGTTTCTAAACAAGTCCCTTTTATAATCTGTAGGTTCTGAGGCAATTATTCACCATGTTCTCATCAGAAGCACAATGTGGAAAAGCTTCCACTATACAGCACCACCGCTAGGCCCCAAGGTATAGATCTTCTCCTGAGTTTCCTGGTCAGCTTTCTCTCCCCTGAAATGAGCACAGGGCCTTCCCCCTGTTGCTCCAGCCTCTGAGGGCAGTAGCAATGGAGACTCACAGGTGCATTTGGTGAGTCTTAGGGCAGTCCTCTCCTCCCTTCAGCTGTCTTTTTGTTGTTAAAATAGTCTGGAGCTGGTGCCTGAACTGGCACACGCACACTGCTGGACTGTTGTCAGCCGCTCAATCTCTCCTTAAGCTCCTCTTTGTCCACGAGCCACATGTTTTCGTACTCACCACTCATCATTTGGTGGGTTCCTGAAGTCATTCTAGTCCTGCTTTGTAGTGGTCCCAGGTGGTCTCCTTTGGTGTTCTCAGTTGACCCGGGAGAGAAGCGCAGAGAAACACAGCTGTACCATGCTGTAGCATGGTTCCACCTCCATAAGTCTAGTAAAGGGGCTCTTAAGTGATTGAGCCCTTCCTTACCACCAAAGTTTTGTGCGCCAACCCCCCTCCAACCCTCCAGACATAACCTTCTTCTTAAGGTTTGAGAGGTAGGTTGGTTTATTTATTTATATACTTATCTATTCTTCATGTGTTTCAATTCCACATATGAGTGAAACCACAAGATAGCTCTCTTTCTCTTCCTTATATAAGTAGGCAAATCACCTCTAGCTCCAGTCTTTTTGTCCTTAAGTATACAATATCATCATTTTCATTGCTGAATAGTACTCCACTGAGCCTATGGCCCAGAACTTATTTACCCAGTCATCTGTCAATGGACCTTTAGGCTACTTCCAGTCCTTGTCTATTATGAGTAGTGCAGCTAGAAGTATGGGTGCATATGTCCCATAGAACCACTGTTTTCAGGAGTCAGGCAGTAGCACAGTGGGTTAAGTGCACATGGCACAAAGCACAAGGACCGGCATAAGGCTCCCCACCTGCAGGGGAATCGCTTCATGGGCTGTGAAGCAAGTCTTTCTCTCCCCCTCTCTGTTGTCCCCTCCTGTCTCCATTTTTCTCTGTCCTATCCAACAATGACAACAATAATAAACTACAACAATAAAACAACAAGGGCAACAAAAGGGAATAAATAGATAAATATTTATAAAAAAAACCCCACTGTTTTCATGTCTTTTGCATAAATGCCTCAAGAGTGCCATTGCTGAATCATAAAGTATTTACTTTTTATTTTAGAATTTTGTGTGTGTGTGTGTGTGTGTGTGTGTTTTTAAAGGCCAAATCCATATAAACATAGACAGATGGTTGCAAAAATAATAGTTGATCCATATCTGCAACTTTGGGAGAATTGTTGTAACTTCTAATGGAGGGATTGGGGAATCCAGAATTCTGGTAGTGGTAATGGTGAGGAGTTGTTATCTTGTAATTTTGTAAATCAATATTAAATCACCAGTAAGAAAGAGAGAAAGGAAGAAAGAAAGAAATTCATGTTTTTCCTGGAGTTAGTGTATTGCACCAAAGTTAAGGTATCTGGGATGGGGGTGGGGGTTTATGTCCTGGAACCCTGGAACTGGAACGTGATGGAGAATGAAGACGGGGGCGGGGGGTTTGAATTGTTATGTAGTAAACTGAGAAATGTTACACATGCACAAACTATTGTATTTTACTGTCAGCTGTAAACCATTGATCCCCAAATCAAGGAATTTTTTAAAAAAGAAATTCATGTTTTTTAACACACAAAGGTACAACATATCTTAGATTTAAATTTACCTACAATCCCATTTAATAGTGTTTTACATTTCAAAGAAAATTGAAATTCAGAAGTGAACCACAAGATGTGTTTAAATAAAGTTGACATCACAGTTGGGCATATCAAGATTGATTTAGTTATATATTACTGTATAACAAATTGCTTCAATCATAGTGACATAAAACAAGCAAACAAACAAAACATTTATTATTTCAACAGTTTCTCTAGGTATTGAATTTGAGTGTACCTTCTCTGGGTAACTTTGCCTCAGGATTCTCTTTATGATTTTTTTAGTTGTGGTCTCATCTGAAATTTTAAATGAGGGGAGGGTTGGGCAGTGACACACCTGGTTAAGTATACAAGGACCTGGGTTCAAGTCCCTGACTGCCACCTACAAGGGAAAGCCTCCTGAGTGGTGAAGCAGGCCTGCAAGTGTCTCTCTGTCTGTCTTTCTCTCTCTCTCTCTCCATTTCCCTCTCCCCTCTCAATTTCTCTCTGTCCTACTCAGTAAAAAAGAAAGAAAGAAAGAAAGAAAAATGGCCACCAGGATCTGTGGATTCATAGTGTCGACACCAAGCTCCAGTGATAAACCTGGAGGCAAATAATAATAATAGTAATAGTAATAACAATAACAATAACAACAATAATAATAATGTAATACAATAAAATGAAAAAATAAAGAAGTGGTTTCCAAAGACATCAATTATAGGAATAAGGGAAGCGTGTGTTAATGAAAGTTGTTCTCTGAGTTGTATAATAAATTCATTTTTGGTAGGTGCCAACAGGGCTCTGAGCTCTTATGTGAAGTTCCAATTCATTAAGCCAAATCTTTAAGACAGCAGTGCTTTTTATATTAAAATCAATTTTTCCGTTATGGGTTCTGTGAAATCCTTGAGTGTTTAGAAATAGCAATGCTTTCAGGCTTCTACACTTTTAGATATTTAAGTCATATAGTGGTTTATGAAATTAGTTCATTGATAGGTTTGGAATGACTGGATCTAAAAAGATGCTAATTAGATCACTGAATGATTAAATGAAGGAAACATGCCCACTTGCCTATTGGTATGCTGATGTGATCAGATCATTTAAACAACTGAGATCTGATGTTAATCATCTGAATCATCTTTCTGAAGGAAAACTAAACAGCAGACATTACAGTGCTCCACTCACTACCCAGGTTCAAACCCTGTTCCCCACCTGCTGGTGGAAAGCTTCATGAGTGGTGAAATGGTGCCACAAGTCTTTGTCTCTGCCTATTTTCCTATTTATTTCTCAAGTTCTCTCTGTCTCTACCCAATGAAGCAATATTTTAATGATTTTTTATATTTATTTATTCCTTTTTTGTTGCCCTTGTTGTTTTATTGTTGTAGTTATTGTTGTTGTTGATGTCGTCGTTGTTGGATAGGACAGAGAGAAATGGAGAGAGGAGGGGAAGACAGAGAGGAGGAGAGAAAGATAGACACCTGCAGACCTGCTTCACCGCCTGTGAAGCGACTCCCCTGCAGGCGGGGACCCGGGGGCTTGAACCGGGATCGGTATGTGGGCCCTTGTGCTTTGCGCCACCTGCACTTAACCCGCTGCGCTACTGTCCGATTCCCTGAAGAAATATTTAAAAAAAATTTTTTTTAAATATTTTATTTTATTTATTTATTCCCTTTTGTTGCCCTTGTTGTTTTTTTTATTGTTGTAGTCGTCGTTGTTGGATAGGACAGAGAGAAATGGAGAGAGATGGGGAAGACAGAGGAGGAGAGAAAGACAGACACCTGCAGACCAGCTTCACCGCCTGTGATGCGACTCCCCTGCAGGTGGGGAGCCTGGGGCTCGAGCCGGGGGCTGGAACCGGGATCTTTATGCCGGTCCTTGTGCTTTGCGCCACCTGCGCTTAACCCGCTGCGCTACCGCCCGACTCCCTAAAAATTTTTTTAATGTCTTTATTTATTTATTGGATAGAGACAACCGGACATTGAGAGGGGAAGGGTAGGTTGAGAAGGAGAAAGACAGAGAGACAACTTCAGCCCTGCTTCAATACTTCTGAAGCTTCCTTCCTACAGGTGAGGACCCGGGGCTTGAACGTGGCTCCTTGTGTACTGTAATGTGGTGATGAATATGTATATGTATATGTATATGTATATGTATATGTATATGTATATGTATATGTATATGTATATGTATATGTATATGTATATGTATATGTATATGTATATGTATATGTATATGTATATGTATATGTATATGTATATGTATATGTATATGTATATGTATATGTATATGTAACAATTTGTTTAATTTATTTTTATTTTTACTTATTTATTTTTTACCAGAGCACTGCTCAGCTCTGGCTTATGGTGGTGCGGGGACTGAACCTGAGACTTTGGAGCCGCAAGCATGAAAGCCAATCTTTGCATAACCATTATACTATCTACCCTCCGCCTGATAAATATTTTTTTTAACGAAAACTAATATTTTTTTCCTATGCACTCACAAATATTCCATGAACAGGAACATCTAGCTATTTAAATTTTTTTTCTGTTTTTCTAAAAGGAATATTCGTCTTTCTGTTTGAATTCCTATAAGTTCACTTTTAAATTACTTTGATAAATTTGGTACATTCGAACAACATGAAGATTCTCTATAAATTGTCTGTGGGTAAGCTTTACATTTGGACCTCTGCTATGTTTTCCCAATGACTGATGACATTGGAAAGATAGTTTTTTTTTTTTTTTCACTTTGCAGAGCAAAATCAATTTTTCTACTAGAGTAACCTGCTACTATAATGAGTTTGGAAAAAAAAATCTTTCTTGAGTTTCATGCTGAGATTGCATTAGTCGCAGTTAGAGATTGCTGTCTACACAGATGCACAGTACCAATGGATGCTGTTTCTGTAGTGGCCCCAAAGCATTCAGAGGCACAGACTTTGAATGAGTGTCATAAAACGACAGCCTTTGGAGAGCCTTAAACATCTTAGTACAAATGGTGTAGTGTCAATTAATGGAGACGTCTTCAAATCTGTTGAGTTTATTTCTCCAGAGTAAATGTTTTACTTGGGGAACTTCCAGAAATAATAGGCTGCTAGTACCCAGTGAATTGTCTAAATGAAAATGGTCTTAAATGTCTGCAATGCAGAAATTGGGTGGTAGCGCAGCAGGTTAAACGCACGTGGCGCAAAGCACAAGGACCTGCGGGAGGATCCTGGTTTGAGCCCCCGGCTTCCCACCTGCAAGGGAATCACTTCACAGGCGGTGAAGTAGGTCTGCAGGTGTCTATTTTTCTCTTCCCCTCTCTGTCTTCCCCTCCTCTCTCCATTTCTCTCTGTCCTAGCCAACAACGAGGACGGCAACAAAAAGGAAATAAATAAATAAATAAAAATGTCTGCAATGCATGGAAGCTAATTCTACAGGATTTTATTATTATTTTTTGTTTTGTTTTAGTTTTCAGCAATACTCAGCAATAGATGCATATGAATTTCATGATCTAAAAGGAAATAAGTAGGTAGTAACTACTACTCGCAGGCAGCAAGGATTTTATGTATATCTGTCATATTCTTTAGTATGAATCAGCACACTTTAAAATATCTGAAATCAAATTAATAACCGTGGGTTTTGTTAATAACATTAATATTTGACTTTTATAATTTTCAACAAAAACAACAAAACAACTCAATAGTCATGATGAAAATCATTCTTTCCCCCATTGTTGTTGTTGGATAGGACAGAGAGAAATTCAGAAAGGAGGGGAAGACAGACAAGGGGAGAGTCAGAAAGACACCTGCAGACCTGCTTCACTTCTTGTGAAGTGACTCCCCTGCTGGTGGGTCTTTTTAAAGCTTCCTGTCTTTATTTGTATCCACATGTCACTCCAGTGGTTTATAAAAGCAAAGTCACTTATTTGACGAATTCCTTTGTTATGCAATGGTTAAGAATGGACAGATTTAGTTCCTCTATAGAAATTCTTGAATTCCTTGTTATTCTCCATCCACTATATTTGTAGACTTAGGAGTGTTTTTCAAAAATTGTTATAAAGTTAACAAAAGGAAATTCGATTTGGTATTCGGGGTTGGAGGGGGGAGGTAGGGGTGTTATAAAACGGGTGCAAAGCATGCAACATGAAGGCAAACCTGGGAGGAAGTAGGGTTAAAATATTCAGAGGTGAGAGCCAGAGGAAATCGTGTAAGACCTTGCTTGATCCATTCCACTGGAGCAGGGCTGACCAAAATGCTACTGAGATATCCCACTGGATATAACTCCATCATTTTACCTATTAGGGAGGTGACAGGCTTTCTAACTTATGTGCAAAACCCGCTCTGGTATTAAAGCCTGTCCTGGGCTACTCAATACTAGTGACATAGAATGACTGAAGGGGGTTTTAAGAAAAGCAACACATTGTAGGAAATATCATAGGGTTGAACAGGACGTGGAAAGGTCAGCTAATCTTCCAATCTGCCTCAGGGAGTGATTGCACTCAAGCCATTGGAGCACCTTTGAGAAGGGAAATACTTCAGCCTTTCTACTATTTTCATATTTCAGATATCTATAGGGGACATTTTTCCTAAGCATGTCAGGCTATCCAAAATTCAATATAACACACTCATTTTTTTTTTTTAACTATTAGTGGTAAGCATTAATGGTTTACAATCAACAGTAAAATACAATTGTTGGTCCATGTGTAAAATTTCCCACTTTTACATATAACACTTTAACGCCCCACCTAGGTCCTCCTTTACCATCACGTTCCAGGACTTGAGCCCTCCCCGCACCCCAGAGTCCTTTACTTTAGTGCAATACACCAACCGCAGTCCAAGTTCTGCTTTGTGTTTCCCCTTCCGTTTTTTATTTCTCCACGTCTATCTATGAGTGAGACCATCCCATATTCATCCTCTCTTTCTGGCTGATCTCACTTCAATGATTCCTTCAAGCTCCACCCAGGATGAGGGGAAGAAGGTGAATCTACCATTTTTAATAGTTGAGTAGTATTCCATTGTGTATCTAGACCACAACTTACTCAACCATTCACCTGTTGTTGGACACCTAGGTTGCTTCCAGGTTTTGGCTGTTATGGATCAAAGCACACAGATTTTTCGGTGTAGAGTTCTATGAAGTTTCACAAGTAAATACACTTGTGGGGTTGTAATAGGAATCAAAACACAGCAGTCCTGGCACTGCTACAGTTACCTTCAGCTCTCTGAGGGTCCACAGTGCTCTCACCCCTGGTACACTGGAAGTAACAACCATTCTTACTTTTCTACCTAATAATTCTCTTAATTTTGAATTTATAGTAGGAATTACCTATGTTGGGCTTTGCTTCTGGGCTTTTTTGTTTATGATCAACACGACATAATTCGGCTTTCCATAAATCATTTTATTGTGCTATGTTATATTCCACACTCCATGGCTTATTTATTTATTGTCTATGAGTACTTTCCCCACTTATTCGTTATGATTACAATTGTTTTGAAAATTTCTATTTACATCATTTATTATACTTCTTATTGGTTTCTGTTAAGATTATGTTTCTGTAAGATTGCGATACTGTAGAATGTGTGTAGGATTAGTTTCAGTAATATCATCAAACTCTACGTATTATCTTTGCATAAGAATGTTTGATACTGCAACTTGGGAGGTGGCCCAGTGGATAAAGCACTGGACTCTCAAACATGATGTCCTAATTTAAATTTTTGGCTTTGCTCAATCTATAATTTGCCATTCCTTTCTGGCCTTTAGTGTTTGTGTGGAGAAATCTGCTGCTAATCTTAGGGGTTTTCCTCTGTAGGTGACTCTTTGTTTTTGTCTTGCAGCATTCAAGATCCTTTCTTTTTTTTTTTAATTTTTAAAAAATTTTATTTATTTATTCCCTCTTGTTCCCCTTGTTGTTTTATTGTTGTAGTTATTATTGTTGTTGTCGTCATTGTTGGATAGGACAGAGAGAAATGGAGAGAGGAGGGGAAGACAGAGAGGAGGAGAGAAAGATAGACACCTGCAGACCTGCTTCACCGCCTGTGAAGCGACTCCCCTGCAGGTGGGGAGCCGGGGTTCGAACCGGGATCCTTATGCCAGTCCTTGTGCTTTGCGCCACCTGCGCTTAACCCGCTGCGCTACAGCCCGACTCCCTCAAGATCCTTTCTTTATCTTTATCCCTTTTCATTCTAATTATGATTTGGCTTGGTATTTTTAAGTCTGGTTTAATTCTGTTTGGGACCCTCTGAGCTTCTTGAACCTTTATGTTTTTAATCTTGTCTAGAGTAGGGATGTTCTCAGCTATCATATCCTGTAGAATGCTTTCTTCCCTTCCCTCTCTTTTGTCCTCTGACAAGCCAATAATGCCTCTATTACTTCTTTTTAAGTCATCCCATTCGTTTCTGTTGTTGTTTTAAGTATCTCTTAATCTGTCTTTGAGATCTCTTACTTCTCTCTTAGTTTTCTCTAATTCATCCCCAATCTGGCCAATTCTGTTTTCTGCTTCACTCATTCTATTCTCTCTCCCCTCTGTTGTTTTCTGTAGCTCAGCTATCATGTTACTCTGTTCTGATACTCTACTAGCTTGTTCATCTGGTTGTGCTCTTAGCTCAGCTGTTGCCGCTTTCAACCACCTCTAATCACCTCGAGATAGTATTTCCTTTTGGAGTCTCATTTGTTGTTTCTCCATTTCTGATATTACTTTCAAATTCTTTCCACATTCCTGTGACTAATACCTCAATTAGTGTTTGGATCTGTCCTCATTCTTAAGTGCTTCTAACTTTGGGGTGGGGTTTATCTTGGATTTTGTCCTGGTTCATTTCTCCAATGATTATTCTTCTTGGTTTAACCATTGTATATGGTGTATTATGAGGTTTCTCTCCCAGTATTATTCACTCCATTAATCACACTTGCCAGGATTGACTTGTGTCTAAGTACGGTACTTAGAGTTCACAGTTGTGGAATATAACATTTGTTTCAATGTTGTCCAAATCCTAGAGGTGAACCATGGTGGCCTTTAAACGCTCTTTTATTCTTTATCTTCCCTGTAGGCTGTGGGAGCTTGAGGGATTTTTAACTATAAGTTGATTTTTTTAGCTTAATTACTCACTCCTAAACTAGAAATAAAGCAGGGTGGTGGAGAGATAGCACAGTGGTTATGCAAAGAGACTTGCATGCCACAAGGTTCCAAAGCCTCAGGCCCAATCAGCTTCTCTGACAGATGTCAAAGCCAAGAAGGGCAGCAATCCTTGGCCCTGTTAGTTTCTAAATAACAGGGGTTCTCTGGGTTCTGAGGCAATTATTCAATGTGTTGAATAACACATTGGGTTCTGAGGCAATTATTCAATGTGTCTCTGACTTCCTTAGGAGGACAATGTGGAAAGGATGCCACTATACAGCCCCACTTCTGGACCACTGGGAGTGTTGTCTTAACCTGAGTTTCCCAATCAGGTCTCTGCCGCCTCCCCACTGCTGCTCCAGCCTCCGGGGACAGTAACAATGGAGACTCACAGTTGCATTTAGAGCCTGAGGGGATCCTTTCCTCTTGTCAACAGTTTATTCGTTAATAAATTCAAACTGGAGGTTGTGCCTAAACTGGCAAACTGCCAGACTGTTATGAGTCACTCCCAAGTAGAAAAAGGGCTTTCAACCACAGGAATTGCTCCTTAGCCCCCCATCTCTGTCCATGAACCACACATGTTTGTACTCATCCATGATTTAGTGGGTTCCCAAAGTACTCCAAGTCTTATCTTGTTGTGTTCTCAGGTTATCTTCTTTGTTATTCTTCACTCTATCTTTTTCTAATACACAAATAAATTATTGCAGAAGAACTGTAGTGGTAAGGGGTGGTGGGTCCAGTTGAGAGCACACATAACAACGTACAATCTGTGCAGGTTCACACCCTAGGCCCCATCCACTTCCTGAGCAATGAAAAAGTGTCTCTCTTACTCTCTCTCTCTCTTCTTCTTCCATCTTAGTTTCGCTCTGTCTCTATTCAATAAACAAACAAACAACTCTAATAGAAAAGAATTTCTGATCCTTTATAATCTTACTAACTCTTGCCATTGTATGTTATTTTAAAATTGGAACCATTCCGGCACTATCATGACCTTCGATTTAAGTTCTAGTTCTATTTTAGTACCCTCTTGATGACTAAGGCAATTGAATACCTTTTCATATCCTCACTAGTTAATGGGTATCATCATTTAAAACACCTATTTGTTATCTCTGCTAATGTTAGTTATGCAATAAGAAAATTATGTATGTATGTATGTTCTTAGATTTGAACCTGCACCTTGTAGACTACTACATGCTAGCCAATCTTGATAGAGAGTAAAAGAAAGAGAGAGAGCCAACACCTATGGGCATCTAATCTTTGATAAGGGGGCCCAAAGGATTAAATGGAAGAAGGAGGCTCTCTTCAATAAATGGTGCTGGGAAAACTGGGTTGAAACATGCAGAAGAATGAAATTGAACCACTTTATCTCACCAGAAACAAAAATCAACTCCAAATGGATCAAAGACCTAGATGTCAGACCATAAACAATCAAATACTTAGAGGAAAACATTGGTAAAACACTTTCCCATCTACACCTCAAGGATATCTTTGATGAATCAAACCCAACTGCAAGGAAGACCAAAGCAGAAACAAACCAATGGGACTACATCAAATTGAAAAGCTTCTGCACATCCAAAGAAACTGTTAAACAAACAGAGAGACCCCTCACAGAATGGGAGAAGATCTTCACATGCCAGACATCAGACAAGAAACTAATCACCAAAATATATAAAGAGCTCAGCAAACTCAGCCGCAAAAAAGCAAATGACCCCATCCAAAAATGGGCAGAGGAAATGAACAAAACATTCACCACAGAGGAGATCCAAAAGGCTAACAAACATATGAAAAACTGCTCTAGGTCACTGATTGTCAGAGAAATGCAAATTAAGACAACACTAAGATACCACCTCACTCCTGTAAGAATGGCATACATCAAAAAGGACAGCAACAACAAATGCTGGAGAGGATGTGGGGACAGAGGAACTCTTTTACATTGCTGGTGGGAATGTAAATTGGTACAGCCTCTGTGGAGAGCAGTCTGGAAAACTCTCAGAAGGCTAGACATGGACCTTCCATATGACCCAATAATTCCTCTCCTGGGGTTATACCCCAAGGACTCCATAACACCCAACCAAAAAGAGGTGTGTACTCCTATGTTCATAGCAGCACAATTCATAATAGCTAAAACCTGGAAGCAACCCAGGTGCCCAACAACAGATGAATGGCTGAGAAAGCTGTGGTATATATACACAATGGAATACTATGCAGCTATCAAGAACAATGAACCCACCTTCTCTGACCCATCTTGGACAGAGCTAGAAGGAATTATGTTAAGTGAACTAAGTCAGAAAGTTAAAGATGAGTATGGGATGATCCCACTCATCAACAGAAGCTGACTTAGAAGATCTGAAAGGGAAACTAAAAGCAGGACCTGATCAAATTGTAAGTAGGGCACCAAAGTAAAAACCCAGTGGTGAGGGGTAGACATGTAGCTTCCTGGGCCAGTGGGGGGTGGGAATGGGCGGGAGGGATGGGTCACGGTCCTTTGGTGATGGGAATGGTGTTTATGTACACTCCTAGCAAAACGTAGACATATAAATCAGTAGTTAATTAATATGAGAGGGGGAAATCAATTGTATGTCTCAAAGGTTCTCAAAAGACAAACTGAATCTTTTTAATAGATAGGCTACGTATTTGATATGCGGACTCTCTCAAAAGCCTAGACCAAGTAGATTAGAAGCTTCCAATAGCACAGCTATATACAAGATACTGGGTACTGTACAGCAAACCATAACAAAGGGACTTTTCAAAGTTAACCCAATTAACAAATAATGTGATGATAATATTAACTATTGATTGTCTTTTTGAACCCTAAGACAGCAGGAATCTCACATCTTCACTATAGAGCCCCTACTTCCCCCAGTCCTGGCACCCTTGGATAGGGCTCACTTTCCCGTATGCTTCTCCCAATCCATACCAAATAATATTGCATCCGCCGATCACAACCTAACCAAAGCAACGATTGCCATCTCAACATGCTTCACCTCAGTGTGTATCCAGAGACTTCACGTGTGGAATGACAACCCTTCAACTTCATTACTCGGGTGAGACCTTTCCTTTTATAGTACACTCTAATTTCATCTCAGGTAGTTCTCTTTCTAACAAAGTCCCATAACCTAGACATACACCAGTTTCTGTGAGAGAGAGCGTATGTGCACACGTATCCATAAACTACTGCAAAATATATACCTGAAAGCAGGATTACACTAGAGTTTGCAGTGAGTACCTCCCTAACACTTCCTCTCCACTATTCCAATCTTGGGATCCATGATTGCTCAACAAATTGTTTGGCTTTGTATGTTAACTCTCTTTTCAATCACCAGGTTCCAGATGCCACCAGGATGCTGGCCAGGCTTCCCTGGATTGAAGACCCCACCAATGTGTCCTGGAGCTCAGCTTCCCCAGAGACACACCTTACTAGGGAAAGAGAGAGGCAGACTGGGAGTATGGACCGACCAGTCAACGCCCATGTTCAGCGGGGAAGCAATTACAGAAGCCAGACCCTCTACCTTCTGCAACCCTCAACGACCCTGGGTCCATGCTCCCAGAGGGCTAGAGAATGGGAAGGCTATCATGGGAGAGGGTGGGTTATGGGGATTGGGTGGTGGGAATTGTGTGGAGTTGTACCCCTCCTACCTTATGCTTTTGTTCACTAATCCTTTCTTAAATTAAAAATTTAAATTAAAAAAAAAAAAGAAAGAGAGAGAGAGGAAGAGAGAGAGAAAACACTTATGAGGAAGGTCTGAAAATTATATCTATATTAACACTTCTATATCTATTCTACCAGAGAAAGTTTAATTTGACTATAGGAGTCTTATTAACTATAGAAAAGGACAATCATAAATGTTAGTCAGGGTGAAGAAATTGATGTTAAAACACCTAAGACTCTGGCACAGAGAAAATATCTATAGAAAATGGCATGCAAGCTAGACAAGTGTCACAATTCAAATAACCTGACTTCTAGATCACCTAGACTTTCTCTACTAGAATGAAAACAGACAAACAAAAAACTATACCTCGCTTATCACTCATTTTCCATTTTGATCATTAAGTACAAATGTATATTCACAAATTCATCACATCTGTGTTTAATTGTTCTATTGAATCTTTTTCATATGTTCCCACGTTATACTGATTTCTCAGACTTCTGTAGAATTCCAGAGTTGCAAAGACTATATGTAGAGGTCATGTAGCCAATGCTCATCCAATAGATAAATCCCCTCCAGCTGGTTAAACTCATTTTTGATTCCAGAGTTACTCTGTAAGCTTCTAGTCATTTCATCAGCAAACTTAATTAACAGGGACTCTATTCAATCTACTGACTCATGAGGCCAGCTTAACAAAATTAATAAATATATAATTTGGCTGACTGCACAGTGAGGTGAAAGATGTGGGAGTAATGGCATTACTTCAATGCCGATAATTCCTTTCATAACATTAACAAGCAATATTAGATAATCCTAAATTCACTTTGCTGCAAAAAAAAAAAAAAATCCCCCGTCTAGTTAATCAGTATGGCACTGGAATATCAAAAAGAAAATACTGTCCTGTAAGTTAAAATATGTTAGGCGGATGTATTAACACTTCAGATGAACCATAGAAAGCAATGAACATTTGAATAGATTTTTGAAATTTCTCTACTATTGCATTTTTGGGATTATGGTATGTGACCAATCTCTAGGTTGTACCCTCTAAATAAATTTTAATATCAAAAATGAGGTTGTATCATTCACAGATATTTGTTCCTAACCAGACAATTCATAGAAAAATAACAATAATGAGATTAAAAATAATCTTAAAATGCACTGTGTAACATTTGAACTTTATTTATTTTTAATAGTGATTTAATAATGATTGACAAGATTGTTTATAATAGGGGTACAATTTCACACAGTTCCCACCACTAGAGTTCCCTGTCCCATCATCTCCATTGGAAGCTTCCCTATTCTTTATCCTTCTGGGAGTATGGACCCAGGATAGTTGGAGCAGAAGGTGGGAGTTCTGGCTTCTGAAACTGCTTCTCCACTGAGCATGGGCACTGGCAGGTGAATCCATACTCCCAGCCTGTCTCTATCTTTCCCTAGTGGGACAGGGCTCTGGAGAGGTGAGGTTCCAGAACACATTGGTGAGGTCATCTGCCAAGAGAAGTCATGTTGGCATCATGATCGCACCTGCAGCTTTGTGACTGAAAGGCAGTCCGATGTAAAACAGAACACATTTAATAATTAGGAACCTAAATGTAAGATTATAGCAGATGGAATTTGGGCTCTTCATATGGAAAGAAGTTAGAAAGTCTATTTGAGGTCTATTCCGAGGGGCCCATGCCTTTACTATTTTATTCCTGAGCCTGACAGCTAGCATGCTGGTGGGCTAAGAGTACTGTTTGGGAAGATGGTGCCAAGAGTTGGAAAGAGGACCAGAAAGCTGTATTAGGGAAGAGGGTAGCTCCCAAATATGGGAAAAGTATATAAATACTGTTAATTGTAAACCCCATCAATCTGGTCTAGGCTTCATATCTATTCATATTTAGCACAGATTTGAAATTTAAATATAAATAATAAAGATACAAAAAAAGTAATAAAGATACTGTCGGCAATATCTACTGACTTCATAAGGTAGACTGGGAAACATTCAATTTTTTGATGTTTGCTTTAAAAAACTATTTTTATTGTTTTTACTTATTTATTGGATAGAGACAGCCAGAAAGTGAGAGGAAGGGGAAAATAGAGAGGAAAAGTGACAAAGCGGGACACCTGCAACCCTGCTTCACCACTCAGGAAGCTATTCCCCTGCAGGTGGGGACTGGGGGCTTGAACTTGGGTCCTTGGCGTTGTAACATGTGTGTTCAACCAGGTACACTACCACCTGGTTCCTTGTTTACTTTTTTCTTTTTTATCATTGGTGTCATGCTAACTTTCACAAGTCACAATTTATCTAAGGATGATAGCTGACCGATAAAATGCATGTGAAACCCCAAATTCCTTCAAAGACACCAGCCCAATACTATGCTTCCTAATATCTGTGGCAGATCACCTACAGGGCAAATTATGATTATGAAGATCAATAGCATCAATTGTCAGATTTTGTATTATAGCAACTTTTGCACACGCAGAAGGTTGAGTGATTGAAGGAATCATGTTAAGTGAAGTAAGTCAGAAACAAAAGGATGAATATGGGTTGATCTCACTCACAGGCAGAAGTTGAAAAATAAGAACAGAAGGGGAAACACAAAGCAGAACTCTCACTGGAGTTGGTGTATTGCACCAAAATAAAGAGCTCTGGGGTGGCTGGGGAGGAGGGTTCAGGTCCTGGAACATGATGGCAGAGGAGGACCTAGGTGGGGGGTTAGAGTGTGATGTGGAAAACTGGGAAATGTGACACATGGACCAACGACTGTATTTTACTCTTGACTGTAGACTATCAATCCCTCAATGAAGAAAAGAAAAAAAAGTGACCAACTTTTCCCCCCACCCCAACTTTTTTTTTTGAATTTATATTTGACTTTGCTGTAGCCTGAGATTCCTTAAGATTTAGTTTATAAATAAAGATAAATAAGTTATATCAATAAATATAACAAAGTTTATAAATATAGTTCTTCTGTTTGTAAGTTTAGAATTTGTGAGCAATCACTTTGAAGAGAACTTTTGATCAATATGTGATCAAACTTTTGATCAATACATTTGGGAAATTAAATGTGTTTTTAAAAATATTTATTCATTTATTTATTCTCTTTTGTTGCCATTGTTGTTTTATTGTTGTAGTCGTCATTAGATAGGACAGAGAGAAATGAAGAGAGGAGGAAGACAGAGGCTAGAGAAAGACACCTGCAGACCTGCCCCACCGCCTGTGAAGCGACTCCCCTGCAGGTGAGGAGCCTGGGGCGCGAACTGGGATCTTTATGCTGGTCCTTGCACTTTGTGCCACATGTGCTTAACCCACTGCGCTACCGCCTGACTCCCCATTAAATTTTTTTTTTTTTACATTTTAAATTGTAATATAACGCCCAAAATATTAACCTATATTTCATAACCCATTCTGATTTATTTAGGACTGTCATTAACATTTTTGAACATGTTTATATGGTTACTTTCTTAGATAACTGATACTTGCCTAATTAAACAGAGAGCAGTCAGAGTTATAACCTGCAGATGCTCAGAATTAGGGTGATTGTTCATATAATTTTTATTGGGGGGGCTACTGATTTATGACACAGTTGTTGAAGCATGGGTACATTTCCCCCCCGCATAAGGTCCCTTCCTACCCTGCTTCCCCAGGGTGTTTTGCTTAGGTGGAATATTGCAAACCAAGTCCACGTTTATTGTTTCCTTTTCCTGTTTCTTAAGTTCCACATATGAGTGAGATCATGTGGCAGTCATCCATCTCTTTTTGGCTTATCTCACTTAACATGATTCCTTCAAATTCCATCTAAGAAGAGACGATGTAAATCTTTTTTTCATATTCTTCTGACTAATATAAACCCAAACTCCTTCTTACAGAAATTTGCTGCAGACTTCAATTTTTAAAAAATTTCTTTTTTTTAAATATTTGTTTACTTCCTTTTTGTTGTCCTTGTTGTTTTATTGTTCTTGTTATTGATGTCATTATTGTTGGATAGGACAGAGAGAAATGGAGAGAGGAGGGGAAGACAGAAAGGAGGAAAGAAAGAGAGACACCTGCAGACCTGCTTCACCGCCTGTGAAGCGACTCCCCCTGTAGGTGGGGAGCTGGGGCTCGAACCGAGATCCTTATGCCAGTCCTTGCTCTTTGCGCCATGTGTGCTTAACCTGCTGAGCTACTGCTGAACTTCCCTAAAATTTCATTAATGAGGGATTGATGGTTTACAGTTGACAGTAAAATACAATAGTTTGTACAAGCATAACATTTCCACATAACACTATAACCCCCACTGGTTCCTCCTCTGCCATCATGTTCCAGGACCTGAACCCTCCTCCCACCCCCACCCCAGAGTCTTTTACTTTGTTGCAATACACCAACTCCAGTCCAAGTTCTGCTTAGTGTTTTCTCTTCTGATCTTGCTTTTCAACTTCTGCCTGTGCGTGAGGTCATTCCCTATCCATCCTTCTGTTTCTGACTGATTTCACTTAACATGATGTCTTCAAGCTCCATCCAAGATGGAGTAAAGAAGGGGAATTCACCGTGAACCTGAGACTTTGGAACCTCAGGAATAAAGAGTTTCTTTGCATAATCATTATGCCATATACCTCTGTTCACATTTCTCAGTTTTTTCATATAACAATTCACCCCCTCTAGGTCCTCCTCTGCCATCATGTTCCAGGACCTGAACCCTCCAACATTTAAAGAGAATGACAGTCAAGTAGCATAACTTGGAGAGCTTGAGGATAATCACTGGCAACTTTACAAACTAGAATAGGGTTGGTAAGTTTTAGGTTGGGGAGACTGCATAATGGTTATGAAAATACATTCTCATGCCTGAGCCTAAGGTCTCAGGTTCAATCCCCTTTCCCTCCTCCACTATAAGCCACAGCTGAGCACTGCTCTGGTAAAAAAAAAAAAAAAAATGATGATTATGATGAAAACTAAAATAAAATAATAAAAAAATGAGTTTATAACTTTCAGTGAGGTGGCTCATGCTACCAGTTGGATATGCTAAGTTGTCAATTATTCAACACTGAATTCTGTTTACGTTGTCTTTCTTTTTATTTATTTTTTAAAATTTATTATCTTTATTTATTTATTGGATAGAGACAGCCAGAAATTGAGAGGGAAGGGGGTGATAGAGAGGGAAAGAGACAGACACCTGCAGCCCTGCTTCGCCACTCATGAAGTTTTCCCCTTGCAGGTGGACATTGTCTTTCTTATCTGTTAGTGCAACAGTTACTGCAGGTAATAAATTCATACTTTCATGAAGTTTGAATATTATATTTATATTTTTGAACACTTCCAGTCACTATGGAATAGATTGCTGTAGTTACAGGTTCAGATTGTTTTGAGATGGCAAGCTAGAAAGTTTCACTGGAGAGGGGCCATCATAGTTGAGTGCACATGTTACAATGCACAAGGACACAAGTTCAAGCACCTGGTCCCCACCTGCAGGGAGAACACTTTTTGCTTGCTGAAGCAGTGCTGCAGGTGTCTCTCAATCTCTCTCCCTCCCTCATGATTTTTGGCTGGCTCTAGCCCATAAATGAATACAAATAATGAAAAAAAAATTAAAAGAAAGTTTCACTGGAGAGCTAATTACAAGGCAGCTTCAGTTCCCCATCGAGGAACTGAAAACTCTATGCTAAGTAGGACTATTCAAGAAAGGTAGTAAGAGATAAGATAAATGCTGCAAGTGTTTCTTAGGACTTGTGGATAAAGAATGTTTTCAGCTCAAAGAGCTCATCAAATGTCACAGGAAAAACGTGTTGCCATGATCATCTTTAATGCTATTTTAAGAGCTTAGTATATCAATTGAAATCAATTATGTGTGCAAGGTATAGACTAGTGGACTTTAGAATTTAGTGAAGTTATGTTCCTACTTCCACTTTACTGTCCCTCATTAAAAAAATGAGGGAACATTTTTCCCCCAAGAAATTAAATAACTTACCCAAGTCTGCAGGGTTAGAGAAGTGTACATTCAAGATCCAGCTGTTATTATTTTCTTTTTTCCTTTAATTTTTTAATATTTATTTATTTAAATTCCCCTTTGCTGCCCTTGTTGTGGTTATTGATGTCCTTATTGTTGGATAAAACAGAGACATGGAGAGAGGAGGGGAAGACAGAGAGGGGGAGAGAAAGATAGACACCTGAAGACCTGCTTCACCTCCTGTGAAGGGACTCCCCTGCAGGTGGGGAGCCAGGGGCTCAAACCGGGATCTTTCCACAGGTCGTTGCGCTTTGTGCCATGTGCATTAAACTCGCTGTGCTACCGTCGACTCCCAATCCAGCTATAATTATGGCTCTAAAGCCAGAATCCAGAGCCTGTACTCTATGTTCATGATAATCCCTTGCAGTTCACTAGTCGAATCACCTTGATCTGAAAGTGTGTTATCAATCCAAGAATTCACACCTCTTAGACCTGAATGCTAGCATCTACTGGCCAATTCCATCAAAGTGCATTGCTTCTGAGTCAAAGGTAGTTCTCAGGAAAGCTCATTCCAGATTAAGAGAAATGCAATGCCTGGTATTCCCAGTAAGTAACTTAAGGCCTTTCTCCTTCCTTTCTTTCTCTCTTTCTTTCTTCCTTCCTTCCTTCCTTCCTTCCTTCCTTCCTTCCTTCCTTTTTTTAAATTGTGACTAGAGAATATATCTGTAAAGTATTATGTGATACAAAATAAATACGTAAGGGGGTTGGGTGGTGGCACACCTGGTTGAGCGCACATGTTACAATGCGTAAGGACCTGGGTTCCAACCCCCCATCCCCACCTACAGGGTGGGAAACTTTGCAGGTGGTGAAGCAGAGCTGCAGGTGTCTCTCTATCTCTCTTCCTCTCTATCTCTCCTCTCCCTCTTGATTTCAGATGGGCACTATCCGATAAACAAAGATAATAATAATAAAAATAACTAAATAGGTAAGTTGATGATAGACGGTGGTAGTCTCACAGTTTTCAACACATTGAAGACTTCTTCTCAGCGCCTTGTCATTCCTGCTGCTTGCAGTCAGGCGGAAGCTCTCTGCCCTTCTAGCAGGGCAAAGGGTTTGGGATGTCTGTGACTCTCCACCCTCCCCTCCGCCCCAGATGGCACCTGGCAGGAAGGAGGAACACAGCGCAGTGGGTTGAGATCAGGACACGTATTTTCTTTTGACAGGAGCACAGATTTCTTTCCCTCTGGGTGGCTCCCTGAAGACAGTGGTGAGTGACTGCACAGCCTCACCTCTGCCCCACCTCTGACCTTGTTTTCTGGCGCAGGACTGAGAAACCAATGGGAGAGGACACAATGTAGGAAAGAGACTTATTCTGAAAAATATCCACGAATACTATTGCTGTTAATATAAAAATACCATCATGGTTAACCCACATCTGTGAAATTGGGAGAACAGCTGCTGTTTCCATTGGAGGGGAGTGGGGACGCAGGGCTCTGGTGGTGGTGGGAACTGTGTGGAATTGTCATCCTGTTATCTCATAATTTTGTAAATCAATATTAAATCACTAAAAAGAGAAATGTAAAAAGGGGGCCAGGTGGGGGCGGAGCCAGGATGGTGACTTGGAAGCAGCTGCTGGCCATGAACTCCAGCAACAACTGCTGGAAACGTTGAATACAGACTCTGGAGCCCAGAAAAAGATGTTCCTAGCAGTACTGCCTCAGGGAGCCTGCTGTGCTGCCAAGTCAAACCAGCTGGAGCACCTCCAAGGGACCCCCAGCAGCCAAGAACTCTCCCAGTCAGGGTACAGAGAACAGCCTCTGCCATGTGGGGAATCGGAACTACAGTGGTTTTGTTGAAATACAAGTCGTTTTGCTTCTAAAAAAGGGGGGAGGGGCAGGTGGTGGTGGCACACCTGGTGAAGCCACTAAGAGCAAGTACCTGCACAAGGGTCTGGATTTCAGCCCCTGGCTCTCCAGCTGCAGCGGGGCGGACACTACACAAGTGGCAAAACAGGTCTGCAGGTGTCTCTCTTTCTCTCTCCCTCTTTATCTCCCTGAGCCCTCTCAATTTCTCTCTGTCTTATCCAATAAAGTGGAAAAAAAGGTCTCCAGGAGCAGTGGATTCATAGTGCTGGCACCAAGCCCCAGTGATAACAGCAGTGGCAAAATGATGATGATGATGATGATGATGATGAGGATGAGGATGAGGATGATGATGATGATGATAATAATAATAATAATAATAAATTGTCTTTCACCTCTACAGATGCCTAAGGGGGGAAATTTGAACCATAACTTATGATATTTAAAAAATTTTTTTTTAATTTTCCCTTTTGTTGCCCTTGTTGTTTTTATTGTTGTTGTTGATGTCATTGCTGGATGGGACAGAGAGAAATGGAGAGAGGAGGGGAAGACAGAGAGGGGGAGAGAAAGGCAGACACCTGCAGACCTGCTTCACTGCTTGTGAAGCGACTCCCCTGCAGGTGGGGAGCGCGCGGGGGGGGGAGGGGGGGTGTGGGCTCGAACCCGGATCCTTACTCCTAACAGCTGTGCTACCCCCAACTCCCAACTTAGGATATTCTTTCTCTTAAAATCCACAGCTTACTTAAATAATGACTAACTCTTAGAGCCACTAAAATCTGTAAATAAATATATATATGTATATATATATATATATATGTATATATATTAACTTGGAGGAAAAGAAAAGATGATTTCTAAGTGCTTCAAATCCCAGTAGTGTTTTTCGTGAACCAAGCTTGTTCATAATCAATACATAAGCTGTGGGGTTCTCACTGATGAATTTATTCTTTGTATGTAGTGTTGCTTTTAAATTTCAGCACTGCTAGAAGATACTGGTGAACGCCTTGCTTGGAAAAAGGAAAAAGACTTTGATGCCTTGAGTCAATAGGAAGGATTGTTTAGCTAAGCATGGCCTGCTGAATTGGAAACAAAGGCAGCTTCTGAATGTCATCTGCAAGGGGCTTCTGAGCCTGAGGCTTTAGACTGTTTGCAGAAATCTTTGCAGGTTAATATGCATCCGGTCCAGTACATTCCAGAACACTAGACCTCTCTTTAATTGCTAATCTCTTGTATTTGTAGGCTCTTTGATTATGGGCAAAGCACTTTCTCTTCACATCTCACAACACCTCTTTAGTGCCGTCGTGTCCTCCCCTCCCACACACCGTTCATCTGTATCGTTTTATGGGGGGGGGGGATATCTAGAGAAGTGAAGTCCTGGTGCTGGACACACACACACACACACACGCACGCACGCACGCACATGCACGCACACACACGCACATGTACGCACACGCACGCACATGCACGCACGCACGCACACACACGCACTTGTACGCACACGCACGCACATGCACGCACACACGCACACACACACATACACGCATGCACGCATACACGCACTAGCCTGTAAAGATATGGCTAAAACCAAGAGAGCAAGAATGTCTGAGATACAGTCAAGTGTACTATGGTTAAACATTCCCCTTAGGGCATTTATATTTATTTTTCCTACTGAGTAGCTTAGCCTAGAGCTTTCTACGCTCAAGTTTAAACTAGATAAACTCAATACAGTTGTTCTACTTTTAAGCGTGAACCATATAGTGTATTAGACACATACAAAGATGCACACATTAGCCATTCTCAGCCAAATCAAAGATTATACCAACGGGTGATTAGTTAAATACTTTGTGACTCAGTCACATAAGGAAATATTGTTTCACTATGACAGTGACACTGATTGATAGTTATGCTATGAAAACTACCCATGACATTATCATCATCTAAAAAAATAATATGCATCTTTTTTGATATTTATTTATTTCATTTGTTGCCCTTGTTTTGTTGTTGTAGTTATTATTAGTGTTGTTGATGTCCTTGTTGGATAGGACAGAGAGAGATGGAGAGAGGAAGGGAAGACAGAGAGAAGGAGAGAAAGACAGACACCTGCAGACCTGCTTACCTTGTGAAGGGACTCCCCTGCAGGTGGGGAGCCAGGGGCTCAAACCGGGATCCTTAAGCTAGTCCTTGTGCTTTGTGCCACGTGCTCTTAACCCTCTGCACTACCGCCGGACTCCCAATATGCATCATTAAAAAAAATTCTCTTTACTTATTTCATTGAGACAGACAGAAATAGAGAGGGGTGGGGGAGAGAGAAAGAGAGACACCTGCAGCCCTGCTTCACCACTCATGAAGCTTTCCCCTGCTGCAGGTGGGGACCGGGGACTGGAACCCAGATCCTTGTGCACTGTATAACACCTGCGCACCAGGCCAGATGCACCATCACTGGCCCCACATTACCAGCTTTAATAAACATGCTGGATAACACAACTCTTGCATTATTTATGGAATGCTCATAGTGTGCCAAAAAAAAATGTCAAATCATTACTGAAACGGAAGTCTGTTGCTTCCTGTTCTCAATGCTAATTAGTCAAGCAGCAAAGATTGGTGCAGAGAAGATGAACTTATTACTAGTTGCTAGCAGAAGCCCAGAAGATGACAGACTCTTGTCTCAAGGAATCTTGTTACTTGGTTCAGTGCTTATAAAGATTCACAGATCAGTAAGGTTTGAGAAGGGGTCAGCCACTTATCTACCTGACTCCTATTGACATCTGTCCTTCTGTAAGAACCCCGAAACCCTGAAACACTAAAATCCCGAGGGCTGGGTCGTTTCCAAGAGATCCCACCCCAGTGTTAGTACAGCTACTCCTTGCTGACTCCATTGGTTGGCTCTGAGTCTTGAACTGGCAACAATAGCTTCATTAAGCAATACCTTGTCCTTGCTCCTGAGGTCTGTACAGCAGGGTCATCTTTCCCTGAGGCCCATGTGGCTGCATTCTGGTTTTTAACTTTGTCTAATATTTGTGAAATGTGGAAAACAAGATGGCATCGTAATAATGCTTGCTCACTTATCGAGTGTTTTCTTATCATTTCTAAATAGTTTGATTTCTACTCATGTTTTGTAATAAGTATTAAAATGGACCTACCTTATGACCCTGCAATTCTTCTCCTGGGGATAGATCCTAAGGAACCAGACACACCCATCCAAAAAGATTTGTGTACACATGTTCATAGCAGCACAATTTGTAATGGCCAAAACCTAGAAGCAACCCAGGTGTCCAACAACCGATGAGTGGCTGAGCAAGTTGTGGTCTAGATACACAATGGAATACTACTCAGCTATTAAGAATGGTGAATTTACCTGCTTTACCTCATCTTGGATGGAGCTTGAAGGAATCATGTGAAGTGAGATCAGTCAGAAAGAGAAGGATGAACATGGGAGGATCTCATTATGGACAGAAGTTGAAAAATAAGAACAGATGGGAAAGCAGAAAGCAGAAAGCAGAACTTGGACTGGATTATAGAATTGCCAAAGAACAAGGAAATAAATTCTCAGTTACATTCTTTTAAAAGAAAAGGATCAGGAGTTGGGCAGTAGTGCAGCGGTTAAGCGCAGGTGGCGCAAAGCGCAAGGACCCGTGGAAGGATCCCAGTTCGAGCCCCTGGCTCCCCAACAGGGGAGTCACTTCACAGGTGGCTAAGCAGGTCTGTAGGTGTCTCTCTTTCTCTCCCCTTTTCTGTCTTCCCCTACTGTCTCCATTTCTCTCTGTTCTGTCCAACAACGACGACATCAATAACAACAACTACAACAATGAAACAAGGGCAACAAGAGGGAATAAACAAACAAACAAATAAACGGATCATGGTGGCCAGGCAGTGGACCAGCTGGTTAAGCGCACATATTACAGTTCACAAGGGTTGGGGTTCAAGCTTCCTGTCCACACCTGCAAGGGGAAAGATTCACAAGCAGAGAGGCAGGACTGCCAGTTACTTCTGTCCTCTCTCTCTCTCTCTCCTATATCCTTTTTCCCTCTCAATTTCTCTTCGTCTTTGTAAATTAGAGAAGATTTAATTTTAAAAAGAGAGAAAAGGACTATGACTTGACTTAAGAGACAGAATGGTCTGTCTTGGAGAATCCAGGCCCTACTCGGAGCCTGCAGTGCTAGTTGAACGTGACCTGCTTAGCCAGGGACAGGGCCATGGTGAATTCCATACTACACACACTGTCAGCCAGGGTTCTGGGCTGGAGCCTCAGGTCGCCAACTGCAACTCCTCAAGTCTCCATCTGCATCTCCATCCCAAGAGGCGAAGAGATATCTCTCTCTCTCACTCTCTTCCTTTCTCATCTCCCCCTTTCCCTCTCAATGTTTTCTGTCTCTACCAAAAGAAAACAAACAAAACTGTGACCATAGGGGCAATGGATTCCTTCTGCAGACACCTAGCTCCAGAGATAACACAGGTGTCAAAGAAACCAGAAAAAAAAATTCCCATGGCATGCATATCCTAAGATGTATCTTGAGAACAATGGTTTTTCTTTTCTTTAATTTTATGCTAGTGATTTAATAATGAGGAACAAGATTGTAAGACCACAGGGGTACAGTTCCACACAATTCCCACCACCAGAGTTTCCTGTCCTGTCCCCTCTGGGAGGATGGACCAGAATTCTTTATGGGGAGCAGAAAGTGGGAGAACATCGGCTTTGTGTGGCTTCCTGAGCTCTGTCTGCAGGACTATTACTTTAACTCATATTTAGCTAATCCCTGGACCACATATGGTATCCCCCCTTTTTTTCCTGATTCCCTTTTTTAATGGTTAGTTTCTCACTATTGACATTTTCCAAAAGGAATAAAAACCATCTTCTGTTTTCAATCACAATGAGAATTAAGCTAATACATCTATAAGAACTTTTGAGTCAGTATTTATTTATTTTTTTTTCAGGTTAAATCTTCCCTCCACTCTACACACACACACAGACAAACAATTATTCTACATTCTATCCAGTAGGATACAATTTCTTCTATTTCTATGACCTGATCTTAACTTTCACTCAAAAATACCAGTTTTGCTTTCTCTGAGAATACAGAAAAAGTTGCCAATCTATTTATTTAATGACTGACTCATATAATTGAAATTTTCTGCAGCTTTGATTCTCCTTTGAGTATTAGAGCTTGGGAGAGAAGTCCTCAATTTTTTTTCACTTCAGCACATTCTCATTTATGGTGTTTAGCTGGTGGAAGATAAAGAGTGTGTCATTCCTGATGAAATACAGAGATTCTCTGACTGACATGGTTCAATTTATCACAAAAGATTGTCTAGCATCAATGCCAGGGGCTGGGAAAGGAAGGAGTAAATAAAATTGGAGAAGTCGTAAGTTTGAATCAGGACTCTGGTCAGGAAGAATCTTGAAGGAAAGCCAGTGAAGACATTGAGGCAAAATAAATGTGGGGTCTAAATATCCAGCTCCTAAATTTAGGGATCGATGCCATTTTAGATTTTGATGTGGCCCACGGGACCTCTGTTTTGCAGATAGCTTCCCCACCCCGGTCATGTACGACTAGTAATCATGGCTTGTTGTTGCCAGAGACCATTAACCATAAAAATGCATGCAACTACCTTTTTTGAATGGTATTGCCAACACTTTGAACACAATCAGGGTGACTTTGAGTCCTTAGTGGTGGTTTCCAAGGTTTGATAACTAATGTTTTGAGGGCCAGCACGAACTTACTGGCAGAATGCAGAAAATCCATTGGTGATATCCACAATCTGTAAAAATACCCCACGTTTGCCATCTGGTCCACTGAAACTACCTACTGATGCTACATTCTAGAATGTTAGAGAACAAGTTTCTTTGGCTGGCTTATAAGATAAATCCTTCAGATTTAAAATAACAACACTTATTTTTTATTTTAGGGAAATAAGAGTTGGCTGAGGTGGTGAAGGACTCTAACCTCAACCTTTTTTTATCTGTGGGAGTTAAACAAGGAAGCCTCTCACCACCCCAGGAGAAGCAGATGATTGGTCAGGGAAGTTGGCCAATAAGAGGGAGTTCCACCTGTTGCTTCTTTTCTCCCTGGTCTAAGCTTTTGAGTCAACATTTCAAGGACTCAGCCTCTGAGCATTAGAAGTATGAGACAGTCAGTCCATTTTTCCCCTCTCATATTAATTAAGTAGTGACTTATATGACTACAGGTTAATAGGAGAGTACACAAACATCATTCCCACCACTAAAAGACTGTGTCTTGTCCCATCCTCCTCCCTCCCCACCCCCACCCTCCACCCAGAGAATTTTACTTTGGTGCCCTACTCCAAATTCAGTCAGATACTGCTTGAGTTTCCCTTCTGTTCTTCTTTCTCAACTTCTATTTATGAGTGGGATCAATCCATACTCGTCTTTATCTTTCTGACTTAGCTCACTTAACATAATTCCTTCTAGCTCCATCCAAGATAGGTCAGAAAAAGTAGGCTCGTTGTTCTTAATAGCTGCATAGTATTCCATTATGTTTATCTATCACAGCTTTCTCAGCCATTCATCTGTTTTTGGACATTTGGTTTGCTCCCAGGTTTTAGCTATTATGAACTGTGCTGCTGTGAGCATAGGTGTACACATATTTTTTGGTTGGGTGTTATGGAGTCCTTGGGGTATATCCCTAGGAGAGGAATTGCTGGGTCATATAGAAGGTCCATGTCTATCCTTGTGAGAGTTTTCCAGACTGCTTTCTACAAAGGTTGGACCAATTTATATTCCCACCAGCAGTGCAGAAAGGTTCCTCTGTCCCCACAGCCTCTCCAGCATTTGTTGCTGCTGTCCATTTTGATGTATGCCATTGTCACAGGGGTGAGGTGGTATGTCAGTATTGTCTTTATTTGCATTTCTCTGACAATCAGTGACCTGGAGCAATTTTTCATGTGTTTGTTAGCCTTTTGGATCTCTTCTGTAGTGAATGTTTTGTTCATACCCTGTGCATATTTTTGGATGGGGTCATTTGCTTTTTTGTTGCTAAGCTTGATGAGCTATTTGTATAGTTTGGTTATTAGTCTCTTGTCTGATGTATCACAAGTGAAGATCTTCTCCATTCTGTGAGGGGTCTCTTTGTTTGTGTGATGGTTTCTTTGGCTGTGCAGAAGCATTTCAACTTGATGTAGTCCCACTGATCTGTGTTTATTTTATTCTTCCTTGCAATTGGGTTTGAATCATCAAAGATGTTCTTGAGGTTTAGGTGGGAAAGTGTTCCACCAATATTTTCCTCTAAGTATTTGATAGTTTATAGTCTAACATCCAGGTCCTTGATCCATTTTGAGTTGCCTTTTGTTTCTGGTGAGATAAAGTGGTTTAGTTTCATTCTTCTGAATATTTCAACCCAGTTTTCCCCACACCATTTCCTGAAGACAGCCTCCTTCCTCCATTGAATATCTTGGGCCCCCTTATCAAAGATTAGATATCCACAGGTGTGAAGGTTTAGTTCTGGACTTTCAATTCTGTTCCACTGCTCTGTGTGCCTATTTTTGTTCCAGTACTAGGCTGTTTTGATGATGATGGCCTTATAATATAGTTTGAGATATGGGAGTGTGATGCCTCCATTTCTGTTTCTTTTCCTCAAGATAGTTTTGGCAATTCTAGATGTTTTCTGCTTGAAGATAAATGATTATATATATATTCTCTTAAAGAAGCTTGGTAGGGCTTTGATGGGTATTGCATTAAGTTTGTATATTAAACTGGGGAGATTATTCATTTTGATGATATTAATTTTTCCAATCCATGAGCATGGGATGTCTTTCCCTTTATTGGTATCATTTTGTATTTCCTTGAATAGTGACTCATAGTTTTCAGTATACAAGTCTTTCACTTCTTTGGTCAGGTTTATTCCTAGGTATTTTATTCATTTTGCTGCAACAGTGAATGGAAGTGATTTCTGGATATCTTCTTCAGATTTAGTGTTTGCATAAAGAAATGCCACTGATTTTTGTACACTGATTTTGTAGCCTGACACCTTGCTGTATTGCCTAATAACTTCCAGTAGCTTTCTGCTGGATTCTTTAGGTTTTTCTATGTATACTACCATATCATCTGCAAATAGTGAGAGCTTGACTTCTTCCCTTCCAATCTGTATTCCTTTGATTTCTTTCTCTTGCCTGATTGCTATGGCAAGGACTTCCAATACTATGTTGAAGTGTAATGGTGTTAATGAACAGCCCTGTCTAGTCCTTGATCTGAGGGGGAATGCTTTCAGCATCTGTCATTGAATATGATGTTGGCTGTAGGTTTGCTATATATGGACTCCACTATCTTGAGGAATTTCCCAACTATTTCCATTTTTTGCAGTGTTTTGAGCATGAATGGGTGTTGGATTTTGTCAAAGGCTTTTTCTGCATCTATTGAGATAACCATGTGGTTTTTTTGTTATGCTTATATTGACTGATATGGTGAATGCCAGTGATTGGCTTATGTATATTGAACCAGCCTTGCATTCCTGGGATAAATCTCACTTAATCATGATGAACAATCTTTTTGATTTACTGCTGTCTCTGGTTGGCCAGAATGTTGTTTAATATTTTGGCATCTATGTTCATCAGAGATATTGCTCTGTAGTTTTCCTTTTTTGTTGTGTCCCTGTCTGCTTTTGGTATGAGGATGTTGTTG
Organism: Erinaceus europaeus; assembly: GCF_950295315.1. Taxonomy (NCBI): domain Eukaryota; kingdom Metazoa; phylum Chordata; class Mammalia; order Eulipotyphla; family Erinaceidae; genus Erinaceus; species Erinaceus europaeus. The sequence goes on from NC_080166.1 coordinate 57,843,496, forward strand.
GTTTCATACAAGGTGGAAGGGAGTGTTTCTGTTTCTTCAATCTTATAGAGGAGCCATAGAAGTCTAGGTATTAATTGACTCCTGAAGATTTTGTAGAATTCATTTGTAAAGCCATCTGGTCAAGGACTGTTGTTGTTGGGAAGATTCTTAATAACTGTTTTGATTTCTTTATCTGTAATTGGTGCGTTTAGGTTTTGTAGCTTGTCTTGGTTCAGTTATGGAAGGGTATATGTTTCTAGGAATTCTTCCATTTCTTCCAAATTCTCTAGCTTGATGACGTGTAGCTCTTCATGAAATTTTTACATGATTTTCTGGATTTCTGTGGTGTCAGATGTGATATCTCCTCTGTCATTTACAATTTTATTTATTTGAGTCTTCCCCCCCCCTTTTTTTTTTAGTGAGTCTGGCTAGGGGTTTGTCAATCTTATTTAATCTTTCAAAGAACCAACATTTGGCTTCACTAATCTTTTGTATGGTTCTCTTATTTTTGATGTTTATTTCTGCTCTACTTTTAGTGATTTCCATCCTTCTGGTTGCCTTAGGGTTCCTTTGTTCTTCTTCCTCTACTTCCTTAAGACATTAACTAAGATCATTTATTTGAGTTTGTCGTATTCTCTAATGTATAATTGTATGGCTATGAGTTTCCCTCTCAGTACTGCTTTAGCTCTGTCCCAAATATTTTGATAGTTTGTGTCTTCATTTTCATTTTCTTTCCAGGAACATCTGAATTTTTTGCTTGAGTGCCTCTCTGACTCAAGGGTTATTAATCAGCATATTTATGAGTTTCCAAATTTTGTGACTTTTAATAATTTTCTCTATGTTGTTGAATGTTAGCTTTACTCCACTGTGGTGTGTAAGATACTTGGTATGATTTCAATGCACTTGAATTTGTTAATACTGTCTTGGTGTCCTAATATGTGGTCTATCCTTGAGAATGTGCTATATGAATATGAAAAGAATGTGTATTCCAGTTTTTGGGGGGTAAAGAACTCTGAAAATATCCAGGAGATCTAGTCTGTTCATATATTCATTTCTATTGTTTCTTTGTTGATTCTCTGTTTCATTGATTTAAGTGTGAGAGTGGGGTGTTGAAGTCTCCCACTATTATTGTATTCCTATTGATATATATTTTTAGTTCTTCCAGTTGGTGTTTGATGAATTTAAATGGTCCCTCATTGGGTGCATAGATGTTAATAATTGTTAAATCTTCTTGGTTGATTGGTCCTCTAATCATTATGTAATGGCCTTGCCTATCTTTTATTACTTTATTTAATTTAAAGTCTATTGTGTCAGAAATGAGAATTGCTGTTCCTGCCTTTTTGTGTGTGTGTGTGGTCCATTAGCCTGTATAATAGTTTTACATCCTTTCACTTTAAGTCTGTGTTTGTCTTTTTGGGTCAGGTGGTATTCTTGCAAGCAGCATATAGTTCGGTTGTGTTTTCTCATCCATCCTTCTACTCTGTGCATTGTAATGGGTGAGTTTAAGCCATTGGCATTTATTGATATTATGGATTTAAGGTATTGTGCCATTATTCAACATTTTCTTTTTTGCTCTGATATATGGCAAGTAGTATGGTGATGTTCTTGTTAATAAGAGGTCTTTTAGAACCTTTTTCAGGTCAGGCTTGGTGTTGGTTGCCTCCTTTATCTGTTGCCTTTTGAGATCATCCCATATGTCTCTGTTGTTGTTTTAAGTGTCTCTCAATTTCTCTCTCATTTTTTTTTTTAGCTCTTTTACCTCTTTGTTAGTTTTCTCTAGCTCATCCTCTGCCTGGCTAATTCTGTTTTCTGCTTCTGTTAATCTGCTTTCCATTTCCTCAGGTTCTTATTCCAGGTTTCAGTTCATTTTTTTTTTTTGAAGAAGGAATTAAAAATTTATTGACTTCATTTTAAATGAAATGCAGAGTATGATACTTTACACATAGTATCGGGGCCCAAACCTGGAGCTTTTTGAGTACAACCCCCAGGCCTCCGTTCTATCACTGAATACTGTGTCTTGCTTGGGATCAGGCCTCAGCATTAGATTGTGAATGAATTCTATGAAATCTGGAATACTTTACATTTTGTATCTGTCCTTTTTTTTTTTCAGCATTTGCATCCTCATTTTATAATGACATTTTACTACATCCAGTAATTGCTTTATGGTAACAATTTCATCCTCTAGCTCTTGGATTTCTTGGAATATGTTTCTGGTCTTTTCACAACAACCAGAATCATTTGTTAGCAACTCTTCTGTCACTTCTCTTACTGACGTTGTTTGATGTTTCATGTATTTTACTGTAGCATTCATTTTCCTTTGCCGTCTGTTAATATCTTCTTTTAGTATTAAACACTCATTTTGAAATGTGCCAATGTCTCACTGTAGAGTAGCATTTTCACTGTTTAGCTTTTAGTTGAAAGATATCCAGTATCTTTCTTAGAGTTTCAGAAAAAACAGTATCATTTCTTAGCAACTCTTCTCTCACTTCTTTTAATGATGTTGTTTGATGTTCCATCTGTAGTATTGTAGCATTCACTTTTTGTTTATCTTTCTTTTCCTGTCTGTCCATGACTTGTTTCAGCATTAAATTCTTGTATCGCATTGTTTCCATATCTTTTCTCGGCATTAAATTCTCATGTCTCACTATTTCCATGTCTTGCTTTATGGTAGCAATTTCATCCTGTAGCTTTTGGTTTGAATCCAGTATAGTGCTTTGAGGTGCAGGACTACCAGTATCCATGTCATTGCTCTCAGACGTTTTCATCACAGGTCTTCCCTCACTGTGAACTCCTTCACTTAAATTGTGCTCAGTGTCCACCACAAGTCCACTAGCCTTAAATGTAGCAGCCTCCCCCACAGCTGGTGTAATGACACTTTTCTCCAAGGGTTGTCTTTCTGTGTCAGCTCTTCCTTTGCTTCGGTCTTCTATGAGAGATGTTTGAGAGCTTACAGAGTCTGAGAACACACCGGTTATAGATGTCTGGGTGGCATGCTTTGTGCCCACTCTAGGTTGCATGAATCCACATTCGATGGCAGCAGCCTCAGCATAAGGTTTGCTTTCTGATATTATGCCAATACTCTTGCTGCGCAGGATTGGTTCTTGATGAACCATGTGCTCTGTATCAAGGTATAGTTTCCTGAGCCTCCTCAGAATCAGATCTCTCTTACTTAAAGTGTGGGTTATTAGAGAATCCTTATCAAATGCGGGTGTCCTCACAGCGGTTTGGGATGCCGATTTCCTCTCTCCTTTTCCTTTTATCTCCTTCATTACCATTACGGATGGGGAACTTCCCACACTGTGACCTTGTTTACTTAAATTGTGCTCAGTATCCACCACAAGTCCACAAGCCTTAAATGTAGCTGCCTCCCCCACAGCTGGTGTAATGACACTTTTCTCCAAAGTTTGTCTTTCTATGTCAGCTCTTCCTTTGCTTCGGTCTTCTTTGAGAGATGTTTGAGAGCTTACAGAGTAACAGATTTCAGTTCTTTAATTACCTTGAGGTAGCTAGTATCTTCCTCCAGGGTCTCATCTGTTGTTTCCCTATTTCTGATAGCCCTCTCCTCTGTAGTTGTCTTCATTTCTGTGATTATTAGTTTATTATTGGTTATATACTTTTCTTATCTCTGGTTACTTTTGACTGATATGGAGTTTCTTCTGGGCTCCTGTCCTGATTCATTGTGGTAGCAGTTTTATTTGCTCTTGATTTAACCTTTTTTTTTTTTTATTGATGTGGTTTGTATTATTCTGTTCTGTTGTTCTTCCTTGTTGTGTTTTGAGTACAAGCCACATTCTACTAAACACTTTTCACAAATGCAGTCACCAACCTCAGAAATTATAACAATCACAACTGAATCAAGGATTGATGCAGTTGAACCAGTACCAGTTAGCCGAACAACTCCTCTAGTCCAAGAAAAAAAAAAAAAAGCAAACAAAACCAAAAGGAAAAAATGCAGTGAGAATCGACAATTATGCAAATCTACTGTCAACTATAAATTCTAGGGATAACAAGAGAAGAAAGGAAAGTAGAAAAGACACACACACACACACACACACACACACACACACAGAGGCCACTCTTAGTCAGATATAAGGCTAAAAGGAAAAAAAAGTGAGTCAGAGAGGTCTTTTAGAAATAATGGGCCTTGAGGTCAAGTTATGGTGCACATGGTAGAGTGTGAATGTTACCAGGTGCAAAGACCCTAGTTCACCTGCAGGGGGAAGCTTCCTGGGCTGTCAAATCAGTGCTAAGAATTTCTCTATTTCTCTTTCCCTCCCTCTCTCCCTTTCCCCTCTTAATTTCTCTCTGCCCTATCAAATAAAAGGGGAATAAACATCAGAGTGAAAATAAGGAATATGCTCCAAGTATGAATTGACCTGCCAACACCCATGTCCAACAGAGAATCAATGACAGAAGCCAGAACTCCCACCTTCTGCCTCCCATAAAGAATTTTAGCCCAAATTCCCAGTGGGGGAGAAGTGATAGTGGAAGATGACCAGAGGGCTCTGAACTCCAACTCCATCAGGACCCACAAAGAGGGGAGGAAAAAGGAGAGACATTTAGATGTAGTACTAGGTGTGGGTTTGACTTGGAATGGAAGAGAAAACAGGATCATGTGGAAAAACATGGGCAAATCTATACAGATATAGACCGATAGTTGTAAAAATGACAGTCAACCCATATCTACAAACTTAGGAGAACTGCTGTAGCTTCCAATGGACAGAATTCTGGTGGTGGGAATGGTTCAAAGTTATACCCCTGTTATTTTGTCATTTTGTAAATCAATATTAAATCACTAATAAAATAATAAATGAACACATCCCAGTGACATCACTGACTAAAGCTGGGAGTGAGGCAGTGAGGTCTTACTCATGGTGTGGGGTATTACGTCCTGCATGCTGCAGTTATTTGCTGTTTGAGGGTAAAAGATCATAATCTTTCCTGGAGTCCTATCCATGTGTGTGTGTGTGTGTGGGGGGGGGTTACCTCCAGGGAGAGATTGAGAGAGGAGGGGAAAATAGAGATGGGGGGAGAGAAAGACAAACACCTGCAGCCCTGCTTCACCACTTGTGAATCACTCCCGCCCCACCCCTGCAGGTGGGGAACTGGGGGCTTGAACTGGGATCCGTGCTTGGGTCCTTGAGCTTCGTCTATGTGTGCTTAACCTGGTGCACTACCACCCACTCCCACGTCCCATGTGTATTTCTTAGTAGGAATGCTTGGGAGGGCAGTGGCCTTGGAGTGACTGACAGTTCTACCCACTCAGACCTGTCTACAGATGCACTGCTAGTTAGTATTAGTATTCGTATTCGTATTCGTATTATCATTTTAGTATTAGTATAGCATTAGTATTAGTATTATTAGCATTAATATTAGTAGTATTTGTATTAGTAATATTAACATTAGCATTAGTATTATTAACATTAGCATTTGTAGTATTAGCATTAGCATTAGTATTATTAGCATTAGCATTAGTAGTATTAGCATTAGCATTATTAGTATTAGTATTAGCATTAGCACTAGCATTAGTAGTATTAGCATTAGTATTATTAGCATTAGCATTAGTATTATTAGCATTAGTATTATTAGTATTAGTAGTATTAGTATTAGCATGAACATTAGTATTAGTAGTATTAGTATTAGCATTAACATTATTAGTATTATTAGTATTAGCATTAGTATTATTAGTATTAGCATTAGTATTAGTAGTATTAGCATTAACATTATTAGTATTAGTAGTATTAGTATCAGTATCAGTATTAGTATTAGTAGCATTAGTAGCATTAGCATTAGCATTAGTATTAGTATTAGTATTAGTAATAGTATTAATATTGCTGAGCCTGTAAAGCTCCTCTCCATAAAATGACTCTATTGGTGACATGGGGAATTTGAATCTTCTCTCTCTCTCTCTCTAACTTCTTTCTTTCTTTCTTATTGGACAAAGACAGAGAGACACTGAGAAGGGAGGAGGAGATAAAGAGGGAAAGAGGCAGAGAGATACCTGCAGCCCTGCTTCACCACTTGAGAAGTTTTCCCCCTGCAGGTGGGGACCAGGGGCTTGAACCCGGGTCTTTGTGCACTATAATGTGTGCACTTCATACAGAAGTGGAACTTGGTGGGGAGTCCTGCTTTTCTGTAAGAATATTTACAGGCGGGAGTCCGGCGGTAGCGCAGCGGTTTAAGTGCACATGGCGCAAAGCACAAGGACCAGCCTAAGGATCCCGGTTCCAGTCTTCAGCTCCCCACCTGCAGGAGAGGTCACTTCACAAGTGGTGAAGCAGGTCTGCAGGTGTCTATCTTTCTCTTCCCCTCTCTGTCTTCCCCTCCTCTCTCCATTTCTCTCTGTCCTATCCAACAATGATGACATTAATAATAACAATAATAACTACAACAACAATAAAAAAAACAAGGGCAACAAAAAGGAAATAAATAAATAAATATTTTTAAAAAGAGTATTTATAGGCACTTAGTGGATCTGGAAAGAATATATATATATATTTCCTCTCAGAAGGAGAAATAATAAGCATAAGAAAATAATACTCAATTTTCTTTTGTTAGTATCTCAAGTAAGTCCTCAGTTAGTTCAATGATAGCATTCAATGTCACTCTGGAAATAGAAGAGAGATAAATCTGAAGAAATTCTCCCCTATTCAGAGCCCATGATCCAAGGACACAGAAGCTGTAGGGGTGCTGGAAGTCTGCATTCCCTCCTCCCCAGCAGGCTGACAGCAGGATTTGACTTGTAGGTGGCAGTTAGGGAACAAAATATAGATGTTCAGTTTTATATAATATGCTGATTTTTCATTTCTCTTTCACTCAAAGACCTAGGTGTTCCTTTGTGTGTTTGATTCTTTTAGGCTGTAAAGAAAAAGGATGTATGGCACAGGGCATACGTTGTAAGACTGAGAAAGAAAAGCTAGAACTCCTGAAATTCAAGTCGCCTTCCAAGCAGGCCTGATAGAAACCTAAGTGACATTTGAAGGCTGTGAGTTACTTGAGAGGAGTCACAGATCCCTCAGAAGCAGACGTGTTGGCCTGGAACTCTGTGGATTTGGAGAGGCTTTGCTGTGGTTGTTGTTCTCTGATTCTCTCTAAGGTTCATTACTGTTCTTGCACCTTTCAACAGTTTAGCTTCCTCAATGATTATGACATTTTGTCAAAACCTTTCTGCCTGCCTCTTAGTTGAAGAAGAAGCTGGTTGACTTGGAACTTCACCACCTGTTTTGAGACTTATCTGTTCTCAAGGTTTCTTGCCACAGTCGACCTGTGGGAATCCTATAGTGTGGAGCAGAGGAGACAGCATAGTAGTTGTGGAAAGACATTCATGCCTGAGGCCCTGAGGTCCCAGGTTCAGTTCCCTGGACAAGCACAAACCAGAGCTGAGCAGGGATTCGGTATCATTCTCTCTCTATTTAAAAAAATTTTTTTTTTGCCTCCAGCGTTATCGCTGGAGTTTGGTGCCTGTACTATGAATCCACTGCTCCTGGCAGCCATCACCCCCCACCATTGTTGTTGTTGTTACTATAGTTGTTGGATAGAACCGAGAGAAATGGAGAGAGGAGGGGAAAAGGAGAAGGGGAGAGAAAGATAGACACCTGCAGACCTGCGTCACCGCTTGTGAAGCGACTCCCCTGCAGGTGGGGGGCCGGAGGTTCGAACCGGGATTCTTAAGCCGGTCCTTGCGTTTTGCACCACGTGAGCTTAACCCGCTGTGCTATCGCCAGACTCCCCTCACTCTATTTTTTAAAACTTTTTTTCGTTCTTTATTTATTGGATAGAGACAGCCAGAACTTGAGAGGGAAGGGGGAGATAATAGAGGAAGAGAGACAGAGAGACACCTGCAGCCCTGCTTCACTTGCAAAGCTTGCTCTCTACAGGTGGGGACTGGGTGCTTGAACCCAGGTCCTTGTACATTGTACCTTGTACGTTCAACCAGGTGCACCAACACCCAGCCCCTACTAGGTCTCTCTCTCTCTCCCCCCCCCTTTCTCTCCTTCTCTCTCCCTATATCTTTCTCTACATTTCTCTGGTTAAAACAAATAAATAAAATATTAAAAGAAAGAAAGGAAAGAAGGAAGGAAGAAAGGAAGAAAAGAAGGATGAAAGGAAGCAAGAAATTCTATGGCATGGTGAAGACCATAGTCATGGCCAATAGGACTGAAAAGTAGCACTGTGACTCCCATGCATGTGCGATGAGTCAGCTGAGGAAATTTGAGAATGACCTGGACCCTATGGGAGTACTTAAAGCTATTCTGTGGGCCGGGAAACACGGGGACCTTTTAGATAAAGTGAGTCACTGCTAAAATAGAGAGGGCTAGGGCCATGTTCCTCAATGCTGTTTTCTGTCAGCTGAAGGCAGCGGTGAACATTTCCCTCTGAATGAGCTACAGACATGATAGCTATCAGGTTATTTACTTTTTTTTTCCATTGTCAATTGTGTTATCATTGGCAACAATGATAACACCAATTGCCAACAGTGTTATCATTGGCAATTGGTGCCTGCACAATCAATCCACTGTTCCTGGCAGTCCCTTTTTTAAATTTTTATTTTTAATAGAGAGACAGATAAATTGGGAGGGGAGAATAGAAAGGAAAAGAGACAGCTGTGGTTCACTCCATTAGTTATGAAACTCACACCTTTTCCCCTGCAGGTGGGGACCATGAAATTGAACCCAGGTCCTTGTCATGGAAACATATGAGCTCTAACAGCTGCCTTGCCACCTGGGCGTGTGTTCATTTGTTTATTTGTTTATTTTGTCTACCCCTCACTATACCTGTAAAGAATAGAAATAGTTCAATAGGACAACAATTAAATATCTTATAAAGCTTATTAAGAACCTTAGTGTGTTTAGAAGGGGATTTTGTGACTGTGACACAGGGAAGCTTGGAGACAATATATACATTCCTGGGAAAATGGTCAGGGCAGAATATAGACTGAGAATAGGAGGTAAGGATGGCAGGAGGGGGCATGCTGGAAGGGGCTTGCTCACTCCTAGACCTGGATTTCATTATTAGTTTTTTTCCCTATTATTTAGTCATATATTTATCTTTTTTCTGCCTGCTGGTTATTGCTGGGGCTCGGTGCTATGATTCCACTGCTCCTGGTGTCCATTTTTTCCATTTTGTTGGATAGAACAGAGAGAAATTGAGAGAGGAGGGCAAGAGAGAGGGGGAAAGAGAGACACCCGCAGCCCTACTTCACTACTCATGAAGCGTCCCCCTTGCAGGTGGGGAGCCAGGGACTGGAACCCGGATCCGTGCGCAGTCTTTGTGCTTCAGTACTTCTGACGGTTAAGGTAGTGCGCCATGGCCCTGCCCCCTAGTCATATGTTTTAATTCATGGATTTTGTTTGTTTTTGCCACTAATGGTTCATCTGATAGACTTTAGTACCTGAACTCCAATACATTTTCCCACAGAGTCCTTAAACCTTCTAAGAATAGTCCAGGGGGTCGGGTGGTGGCGCACGGGTTAAGCGCAGGTGGCGCAAAGCACAAGGACCGACGTAAGGATCCCGGTTCGAGCCCCCGGCTCCCCACATGCATGGGAGTCGCTTCACAAGCGGTGAAGCAGGTCTGTAGGTATCTGTCTTACCCCCTCTCTGTCTTACCCTCCTCTCTCCAGTTCTCTCTGTCCTTTCCAACAATGAACAACATCAACAACAACAATAATAACCACAACAAGGCTACAACAACAAGGGCAATAAAAGGGAAAAGAAATGGCCTCCAGGAGCAGTGGATTCATGGTGCAGTCACTGAGCCCCAGCAATAACCCTGAAGGCAAAAAAAAAAAAAAGAATAGTCCAGTGGTTTATTTTATCATTTAACTTCAATAATTATTAAACTACTATTTTTGTAATTGCTCAGTTTTATTTCATGCTTGCAGTATGCATTTGATTGCTTCTGCATGCGTGACTAATACTGTTTGGCGTGCAATGGGAGAATTTTTATTGATGTCTTCATTAAAAATACAAAAATTATAAAAATGATTTGGACTCTGTGATTCCATGTTGTAATTATAGAGCTCTGATTAAACTGTGTCATACAAATATGCCTTCTAAGGAAGGGCTCTACCACAAAGAAAAATTTCCTTCAGATTTTATAGCAAAAACACAAAAGTCAACATTTAAAAGAAATGCACAAAAGAAGGGAGACATTCTAATTTTCTACTAATGCCATCAAAATTATACTCAAATAATACATCACCTTTAGAGACAAGCATGAGACATGTACTATTCCCTATGTACCCAAGGTGTTTTGAATTAGCTGTTCTCATTTTTCTTTCTTAAAATATATTTTATTTGGGACCTGGTGATGGTGTACCGGTTTGAGCACACATGTTACAGTGTGAAAGGGACCTGGGTTTGAGCCCCCAGTCCTCACCTGCAGGGTGAAAACTTCACAAGTGGTGAAGCAGGGCTGCAGGTATCTCTCTATCTCTCTCCCTCTCTATCTCCTCCTACCCTCTTGAATTCTGGCTGACTCTATCCAGTAAATAAAGATAATAATGTAAAAAAAAAATTGAAAATATTTATTTACTTATTTAGTAAGAGAGAGAGAGGGAAACTGTTCAGTTCTGTCTTATGGTGGTGCTGAGGACTGGACCTGGGACTTCAAGTCTCAGGCGTAAAAGTCTTTTTTCAGAACCATTACGTTGTCTCCCCAGCCCATTTCCAATTTTTTTAAAAAGTTATTTTATTATTTAAAAAAATATTTATTTATTCTCTTTTGTTGCCCTTGTTGTTTTATTGTTGTAGTTATTATTGTTCTTGTTATTGATGTTGTTGCTCTCGGATAGGACAGAGAGAAATGGAGAGAGGAGGGGAAGACAGAGAGGGGGAGAGAAAGACAGACACTTACAAACCTGCTTCACCACCTGTGAAGCGACTCCCCTGCAGGTGGGGAGCTGGCGGTTCGATCCGTGATCCTTATGCCACCTGTGCTTAACCTGCTGCGCTACTGCCCGACTCCCTCAATTTTTCATATATAGTGTATTGCAGAAAAGCAAAGGACTTTGGGCTAGAAGGGCAGTGGAAGAGGACAGAGAGGGTGTTCTGGATCCAGTGCACAGTGGAGAATGCTGTGCAGGTATCTTTCACAAGGAGATCAGAAATTGTGCCCCTTGAACCAAGAAGAACTACAAAATCTAAATGCACCAATCACAGACAAAGAAATTGAAACCATTATTAAGAATCTCCCCAACAACAAAAGTCCTGGACCAGATGGCTTCACAAACGAATTCTACAAAACTTTCAGGAAACAGTTAATACCCATACTTCTTAAGCTATTCCATAAGATTGAAGAAACAGGAATACTCCCTTCCACCTTTTATGAAGCCAACATCAGCCTGATACCAAAAGCTGATAGGGACAGAACAAAAAAGGAAAACTACAGACCAATATCGCTGATGAACATAGATGCCAAAATATCAAACAAGATCTTGGCCAACCGGATACAGCAACACATCAAAAAGATTGTTCATCATGACCAAGTGGGATTAATCCCAGGAATGCAAGGCTGGTTCAACATCCGCAAGTCAATCAATGTCTTTCACCACATCAATAAAAGCAAAGCCAAAAACCACATGATTATCTCAATAGATGCAGAGAAAGCCTTTGACAAGATCCAACACCCATTCATGCTCAAAACTCTACAAAAAATGGGAATAGATGGGAAATTTCTCAAGATAGTGGAGTCTATATATAGCAAACCTACAGCCAACATCATATTCAATGGACAGAAGCTGAAAGCATTCCCCCCTTAGATCGGGGACTAGACAGGGCTGTCCACTGTCACCGTTACTCTTCAACATAGTATTGGAAGTTCTTGCCATAGCAATCAGGCAAGAGAAAGAAATCAAAGGGATACAGATTGGAAGGGAAGAAGTCAAGCTCTCACTATTTGCAGATGATATGATAGTATACATAGAAAGACCTAAAGAATCCAGTAGAAAATTACTGGAAGTTATTAGGCAATATAGCAAGGTATCAGGGTACAAAATCAATGTACAAAAATCAGTGGCATTTCTCTATGCAAACACTAAATCTGAAGAAGAAGACATCCAGAAATCACTCCCATTTACTGTTTCAGCAAAATCAATCAAATACCTAGGAATAAAGTTGATCAAAGAAGTGAAAGACTTGTATACTGAAAACTATTGAGTCGCTACTCAAGGAGATAGAAACTGATACCAAGAAATGGAAAGATATCCCATGCTCATGGATTGGAAGAATAAATATCATCAAAATGAATATTCTCCCCAGAGCCATATACAAATTTAATGCAATACCCATCAAAGTTCCACCAAGCTTCTTTAAGAGAATAGAACAAACACTACAATCATTTATCTGGAACCTGAAAACACCTAGAATTGCCAAAACCATCTTAAGGAAAAGAAACAGAAATGGAGGCATCACACTCCCAGACCTTAAACTATATTATAAAGCCATCATCATCAAAACAGCATGGTACTGGAACAAAAATAGGCACACAGACCAGTGGAACAGAATTGAAAGCGCAGAAGTAAATCCCAACACCTATGGGCATCTAATCTTTGATAAGGGGGCCCAAAGGATTAAATGGAAAAAGGAGGCTCTCTTCAATAAATGGTGCTGGGAAAACTGGGTTGAAACATGCAGAAGAATGAAATTGAACCACTTTATCTCACCAGAAACAAAAATCAACTCCAAATGGATCAAAGACCTAGATGTCAGACCAGAAACAATCAAATACTTAGAGGAAAACATTGGTAAAACACTTTCCCACATACACCTCAAGGACATCATTGATGAATCAAACCCAATTGCAAGGAAGACTAAAGCAGAAACAAACCAATGGGACTACATCAAATTGAAAAGCTTCTGCACATCCAAAGAAACTATTAAACAAACAGAGAGACCCCTCACAGAATGGGGGAAGATCTTCACATGCCAGACATCAGACAAGAAACTAATCACCAAAATATATAAAGAGCTCAGCAAACTTAGCACCAAAAAAGCAAATGACCCCATCCAAAAATGGGCAGAGGATATGAACAAAACATTCACCTCAGAGGAGATCCACAAGGCTAACAAACATATGAAAAACTGCTCTAGGTCACTGATTGTCAGATAAATGCTAATTAAGACAACACTAAGATACCACCTCACTCCTGTAAGAATGGCATACATCAAAAAGGACAGCAGCAACAAATGCTGGAGAGGATGTGGGGACAGAGGAACCCTTTTACATTGCTGGTGGGAATGTAAACTGGTACAGCCTCTGTGGAGAGCAGTCTGGAAAACTCTCAGAAGGCTAGACATGGACCTTCCATATGATCCAGTAATTCCTCTCCTGGGGTTATACCCCAAGGACTCCATAACACCCAACCAAAAAGAGGTGTGTACTCCTATGTTCATAGCAGCACAATTCATAATAGCTAAAACCTGGAAGCAACCCAGGTGCCCAACAACAGATGAGTGGCTGAGAAAGCTGTGGTATATATACACAATGGAATACTATGCAGCTATCAAAAACAATGAACCCACCTTCTCTGACCCATCTTGGACAGGCTAGAAGGAATTATGTTAAGTGAACTAAGTGAGAAAGATAAAGATGAGTATGGGATGATCCCACTCATCAACAGAAGCTGACTAAGAAGATCTGAAAGGGAAACTAAAAGCAGGACCTGATCAAATTGTAAGTAGGGCACCAAAGTAAAAACCCAGTGGTGAGGGGTAGACATGCAGCTTCCTGGGCCAGTGGGGGGTGGGAGTGGACGGGAGGGATGGGTCACAGTCCTTTGCTGGTGGGAAGGGTGTTTATGTACACTCCTAGCAAAATGTAGACATATAAATCAGTAGTTAATATGAGAGGGGGGAAATCAATTGTATGTCTCAAAGTTTCTCAAAAGACAAACTGAATCTTTTTAATATATAGGCTGTGTATTTGATATGTGGACTCTCTCAAAAGCCTAGACCAAGTAGATTAGAAGCATTCAATAGCACAGCTATATACAAGATACTGGGTACTGTACAGCAAACCATAACAGAGGGACTTTTCAAAGTTAACCCAATTAACAAATAATGTGATGATAATATTAACTATCGATTGTCTTTTTGAACCCTAAGACAGCAGGAACCTCACATCTCCACTATAGAGCCCCTACTTCCCCCAGTCCTGGAACCCTTGGATAGGGCCCACTTTCCCGTATGCATCTCCCAATCCAAACCAAAGAATATTGCATCCGCTGATCACAACCTAAGCAACGCAACGATTACCACCTCAACATGCTTCACCTCAGACTGTATCCAGAGACTTCACGTGTGGAATGACAGCCCTTCAGCTTCATTACTCGGGTGAGACCTTTCCTTTTATAGTACACTCTAATTTCATCTCAGGTGGTTCACTTTCTAACAAAGTCCCATAACCTAGATATACACCAGTTTCTGTGAGAGAGAGCTTATGTGCACACGTATCCATAAACTACTGCAAAATATATACCTGAAAGCAAAAGTACACTAGAGTTTACAGTGAGTACCTCCCTAACACTTCCTCTCCACTATTCCAAGCTTGGGATCCATGATTGCTCAACAAATTGTTTGGCTTCATATGTTAACTCTCTTTTCAATCACCAGGTTCCAGATGCCACCATGATGCTGGCTAGGCTTCCCTGGATTGAAGACCCCACCAATGTGTCCTGGAGCTCAGCTTCCCCAGAGACACACCTTACTAGGGAAAGAGAGAGGCAGACTGGGAGTATGGACCGACCAGTCAACGCCCATGTTCAGCGGGGAAGCAATTACAGAAGCCAGACCTTCTACCTTCTGCAACCCTCAACGACCCTGGGTCCATGCTCCCAGAGGGCTAGAGAATGGGAAAGCTATCATGGGAGGGGGTGGGTTATGGGGATTGGGTGGTGGGAATTGTGTGGATTTGTACCCCTCCTACCTTATGTTTTTGTTCATTAATCCTTTCTTAAATAAAAAATTAAAAAAAAAAAAAAAAAGAAATTGTGCCCTTGCGGCAGGGAGGTGGTGGTGCACCAGGTCAGAGACACACATTACCATGCACAACAATCTAGGTTCAAGCCCCTGATTCCTGCCTTATGGAGTAGGGGATGGGGAAGAATGTGGTGAAGCAGGGCTGCAGGTGTCTCTCTGTCTCTCTCCCTTTTTATCTCTCCCTCCCCTCTCAATTTCTCTCTGTCTCTATAAAAATTAATTTTAAAAAAAAGAAGAAAAATATGGATGCCTGAAGTAGTAGTCTCATGTGCAGACACTGAGCTCCAGAGATAACCCGGGTGGGGGGAAAAAGAAAAAGAAATCCTGCCTGTGTGATAATAACTTGGGATCAATCCCCAGCACCACCATAAACTAGAGCTTATGGTGCTCTGGTCTCTCTCTCTCTCTCTTAAAAATAATAAATAAAATAAAATAAATGTTTTTGGAGAAAAGATTACTAAGTATTTTGTGGTATAATGTTGGGGGAAAAATCCTTTAACACTGAGAATATAGTACTGTAGTTTTATTTAAAAGGTATACTGATTGGATTTTATGTCCTCTAATGACATTTTTTATTTTTCTCTTGATCTGATTATGGAGAGATGAATCTCCTTCCTGTATCCTTTAAGATGGGTTCTATTTCACCACAGCTCAAAGCTATTAAACACCAGGACACTGCAGTGCTTGCTAACCTATTTCTTTAAGAGTGGAATTGGCAGCAATTCCGATTCTCCTTTGAAATCAAAGTGTATATATAGCCAAGCAAAATGTTTCACATATGAATTTATCCCAGTAATTGCTTATTTGAAAATAAATCACCGCTCTTCCAGCTATTGTTATTTTAAAGTCGACCACTTGGAACCACACTTAGGATGTCATATTTGGGATACAAGGGCATATTCAGTCTTATTAAAGATGCAAATTGTGTTGTAAATAGATAGAGCGTTTAAAAAGATGAGCTACTCCAGCACCCTTCTTCCTGAAAATCTATTCTCTCTAATGCTATTTCCACTACTTCTTGGTGTCTTGACAGCTAGTATTTACTTTGGGTCCTTGAGCTCTAGGTCAGAAGACAGAAACCATTTTAGGCTCAACCCCACAAAGGTTCTAGTTCCAAAGGAGGAAACGGTTGCCAAGTTTTCTGGACTCCCTCTTGGCAATCTCACACATGTCTTCCTTTCTTTCTCCACCGTTTCCACTCGGCTCCTTGCATCCCTCTCTCTGCTGTGCCATCCACGGCAACAGCTCATTCACGGCTTCCAGATGAACGGCATCTAAAGGAACGCTGCCAGTCCTGCCCCTTGACTTCCACATGAACACTGAGTAACTGCACGTAGCCCTTTAATTAATGTGCTTAAAAAGATAGTGTAGGAAGTCGGGCAGTAGCGCAGCGGGTTAAGCGCTGGTGGCACAAAGCGCAAGGACCTGCATAAGGATCCCAGTTCTAGCCCTCAGCTCCCCACCTGCAGGGGCGTCGCTTCACAGGCGGTTAAGCAGGTCTGCAGGTGACTTTCTTTCTCCCTCTCTCTGTCTTCCCCTCCTCTCTGCTTTTCTCTCTGTCCTATCTAACAATGATGACATCAATAACAACAACAATAACTACAACAACAATAAGAAACAACAAGGGCAACAAAAGGGAAAATAAATAAATATTTTTAAAAAATAGTGTAGTAGTTAATGGACTCTTTCGATTCAACACACTGACTACTTAGTAGTCTTAGATGCTGGATGTCTTTATAAAGTTCAGGCAGTGTGCAGGACCCTGCTAATATAAAGTCAACAGCATCTGCTGTCTCTAAGTCACCTGGTCTAAGGTGTTTGGTTATAGCAGCTTGCATGGAGTAAGGAAAAGCCCTGTAGGGTAGGGGGGGGGGGCTAGCCTAGACTGTTGCTAGCATGTGTAGGCATTCACACAGTGGGACAGGGTCCTTTTATATGGACCTCCCTGATCACTGTTAAAACATTTTGTCCCCATTTACCTGCTGGTGCCAAGTATGTATGCTTTGGCTATGGTCTCTCTCTCTCTCTCTTTAGTTTCTTAACTATTGAACTGCCACCTCACCTTAACCTTTCTTTCTATTTTTTAATATTTTTTTATTTATTATTGGATAGAGACTGAGAGAAATCGAGAAGGAAGGAGGAGATAGAGAGGGAGAGAGACAGAGAGACACCTGCTGCCCTGCTTCACCACTCCTGAAGCTTCCCCCCCTGCATGTGGGGACCAGGGCCTTGAACCCAGGTCCTTGCGCACTGTGATGTGTATGTGTGCTTAACCAGGTGCACCACCCACATGGCCCATCCTCAACCTCCTTTTTTTTTTTTTAAAGATTTGGTCTCCCCTATATCCTAAAAATACCTGCCAAGTATTTGTCAATCAAAGCTTGTTTGCTTCTGGGCTGTCCCAGGGCATGCTGAATAGGAATGGAGACGGGGGCACAGACAGGCAGGTTGGAAGAACAGGGGCATATAGACAGGAAGGGAAAATGGATGGACGAAGAAGAAAACCTTCTAGTTCACAGATATTTTTCTTCCATGTATAAAATTCACACTAGAAAACAGAAGCAACCATCTATTGGCCCCTGTGTGTCCAGGAATCCTAGAAGGCTAACGGCTCACTTCCTTTAACAGCCCAGAGGCAGAGGAATCTGTGCAGACACCCTCAGGTATTTCTAGAAAGGCCTCAACCGACCCCCTACTCCACCCCTCAATTAGCCATGCTTGCATTACCGATTCAATTTCTTTTATAAAAAAATTTTTTTTTAAATATTTCTTTATTTCTTTTTTGTTGCTTTTATTGTTGTTGTAGTCATCATAGTCGTTGGATAGAACAGAGAGACATGGAGAGAGGAGGGGAAGACAGAAAGGAAGAGAGAAAAATAGACACCTGCAGACCTGCTTCACCACCTGTGAAGCGACTCCCTTGCAGGTGGGGAGCTGGGGACCGAACCGGGGTCCTTTCATAGGTCCTTGTGCTTTGCAACAGGTGCGCTTAATCTGCTGCGCTACCGCCCAACTCCCACGGATTCAATTTCTAAATTTGCGATTGGAAGTGGTGAGCCTCAGCTGTCACTCCTTTTCTGTCCACTAGTCACACATGTCTGTACTCACCTGAGTTTTTAAAGACATCCTGGTCATGTTTTGTTGAACTTGTAGGTGATTTCCGTTGCTTTTCCTACTTGAGGAAACGTAACTGCTGCTACTGCATAGCCCTGCCTCCTGGATTTGTACTCCTAGAAAGGTTGGACAAGCTCAAGACAGGGTGCAAACCCAGGTCCCCTTGATTCTGAGAGGCTAATACAGAAACAGAGATGACTGATACATGGGGCCCAAACCCAGTGTAATCAGTCATCAGAAGACTTGCCTCATAAGGGAAGCCTAAGATTGATGGAATCAGTGTACCCAATGACTCTCCAAAGATCGGAGGGCTGTTTTCTGTAACTGTTTCACTCCCTGACATGTCCCTGGAATAATATTATAGCAGACTTTCTTTTCTATTTGCAGACATGTTTTAGCTAGTCAGCCTGAAATACTGTTAGGAAACTTGGTGATTCTGTAATTAGTATCAGAGAATTCTGTTTATATTTCTGGTTATAGCAAAGAGACTTTCAAATTTGACTTAGAAAGGAGTGTCTGAACACCAGACGATTATAAGTTAGAAAAACAAAGATTAAAAAGGGGGGGGGGAAAGACATTTGTTTACTAAAATAAGATTACTAATGTGCAAATATAAGAAAGTTCATTGCATTTGGCACTTTCATTCTGCATAAAAACATGAGGTTGCTTTTGAAAGGTTTATTATGATTTGCTATGGGGCTAATTTATGAAATTGCTGGGTATAATTAAAATGCAGAGTATCTGGGGTCTGTGGTAACATACTAGTGGCTCAATATAACTTATGCTATACTTTTGGCACAGTGTATAAAGCATTGGTCTCTTAAGCATGAGGCCTTGAGTTCAATCCCCAGAAGCACATGTACCAGAGTGATGTCTGGTCTCTCTCCTCCTATCTTTCTCATGAATAAATAAATAAAATATTTCGTCGGGAGTCAGGTGGTAGTGCAGAGGGTTAAGCGCCAGTCGAGTGAAGTGCAAGGACCAGCATAAGGATCCTCATTCAAGCCCCTGGCTCCCCACCTACAGGGGCAGGGTCGCTTCACAGGCGATGAAGCAGGTCTGTAGGTGTCTATCTTTCTGTCCCCCTCTCTCTCTTCCCCTCCTCTCTCCATTCCTTTCTGTCCTATCTAACAATGATGACATCAGTAACAACAACAATAATAACTATGACAACAATGAAAAAATAAAACAATCTGCAAGTCCCCAGGTTCAAGGCTAGAGTACTCACTTGTAGGGGGTGGTGAAGCAGTGCTGAAGGTGTCTATCTCTCTTCTCTCTCAATTTGTCTCTACCCAGATAAATGAAATTTACAAAAAAAAAAATCTTTCAAAAAGAGAAAGAGAGAGAGGAGGTAGGATAAGCTGTCTATGTGCCAGTAACCTCGTAATGAAATACATTGGCAATGGAACTGGATACTTCATTGTCATTTCATTGCTTCCTATCTGGTGATAGATTATTTCATGGTGTTTGTGGGACTGTCAGAGGAGTAAGCTGTAGAAAGCAGTGAGGGACCCCCCCCCCCAACACACTTTATCTGCACTATTCCAGCATTTAGGTCCATAATTGTTCAACAATTTGTTTGGCTTTGTATGCTAACTCTCTTTTCAGCCACCAGGTTCCAGATGCCAGCAGGATGCCAACCAGACTTCCCTGGACAGACAAACCCACCAATGTGTCCTGGAGCTCTGATTCCCCAGAGACCCACCCTACTAGGGAAAGAGAGAGACAGGTTGGGAGTATAGATCGACCTGTCAATGCCCATGTTCAGCGAGGAAGCAATTACAGAAGCCAGACCTTCCACCTTCTGCATTCCACAATGACCCTGGGTCCATACTCCCAGAGGGATAAAGAATGGGAAAGCTATCAGGGGAGGGATGGGATACGGAGATCTGATGGTGGGAATTGTGTGGATTTTTACCCCCCCCCCATCCTACGGTTTTTTTAATGTCTCCTTTTTAAAATACATAAATAAATAAGTAAATAAATAGCAGTGTAATCTGGCTTTGTGAGGTCAAGTACAGAGTCTGAACCCATGAAGGCAGAGTTTGAGTTTCTTCCTCCTCCTTTAATAAGACTAGGAAACAATCATCTTTCCTGAACAACTTTTCCCCCATCTTTTATTTTTTAATAGTTTCACTGACCCAAAGCCCAGATACTCTGGTTTTTGGTGGAGTTGAGGACTGAGTCTGGGACCTAGGAACCTCAGGCATGAAAATCATTTGCATAGTCATCAGTACATACTGTCTCCCCAAACCCCTAGGTCACTATTATTATAAGGACCACTTTCCATAACAATGTGTTATCTCTCTGATCCCTGATGCTTCATCTTCATCTTGAAAGAGTGGGAAAAAATATCAGCTCAACACACACACACACACACACACACACACACACACACACACACACACACACTTCTAGAATGAAATAAATAAATGAATTCTACAGTGAGGTAATAAGAATTACTTAAAAAAACATTTTTTTTGCCATCTACTTTTTTCTGCACTTAAGCAAGAGATTGGGAAAGGTTATTTTGAATGTTTTCTTTGGTAATACTTAGAATAACTTTCTCCTCTCTATTGATTTTGTTCTTGGGCTCGGCTAATAGGCTGCCACATTGCTTAGGAAGTCTTGAATTGGATATCCCGCTAGTATATGTGGGAATGTGAGACAGGTAATGGATAACAATTATCATCTAGAGGCTGGCTTCATTCACTTGCAATAAAAGATACATTGATTCTCTGACTTGGTTAAAAAAAAATCCCTTCTATTTCTTCCTTGTACAAAATATGTTTATGACACTTTCTTCTTCTCTTACTCTTTTTTTCTCTCTTTTTAATTGTCATTTCTGCATCCTAGACATTTAGGGTAAAATAAACTATATAGTTATAATGTGGAATGTTATCTGCAAATATTATTAGTTTGGTTGTCTACATAATTTTTTATGGCTGAGAAGATGGGCAATAGTTTTGATTAATAAAATGTGTTTTTTTTTAAATTTTACTACAGCTCACATTTGTTAAATTCTTTAATGATATGTCTGGAAAAAAAATGGACACAGCAGTGCCAAGTTACTAGATGCAGAAGCAAGGAGGAGCTGCCAAACTCTCTGACTCCTACTTTTTTTTTCATAAAAAAGTATATATTTTTAAATTTCTAAAAAAAATCATTAAGATAAAAGAGTTTTAATATACTATGTCTTTGTATTTATGCTTTCCTTGAAATAGTTCTCTACCTTAAAAAAAAAATCGATTAAATCGAGAGCAGGGCACCAATGTAAAAACACTGTGGTCAAGGGGAGGGTGGCCATTGGGCTTCCCGGCACGGTAGGGGGGGGCGGGGGTGGGTGGTGGGGATGGGACACAGTCTTTTGGTGGTGGGAGTGGTGTTTATGTACAATCCTATTAAAGTGTAAATATTATATAAACCACTATTTAATTAATATGAGAGGCGAAAAACTGATGATATGTCTAGAACTTCTTAAAACACAGACTGAGTCATTTTAATACATAGGCTGTCTTTGATATGTTCCCTCCCAAAAGCCTAAACCAGGGAGAACAGAAGCAACTGATAGCACAGCTATATACAAGATGCTAGGTACTATACCCCAAACCCTATCAAAGGGACTTTCCAAAGTTAACCCTATCACCAAATAATGTGATGATAATAATAACTATCCATTGTCTTCTTGAACCCTAAGACAACAGGAACCTCACATTTCCACTATAGAGCCTATATTTCCCCCAGTCCTGGAACCTTAGGGTGGGGCCCACTTTCCTGCATGCTTCTCTCAATTCAAATCAAATAATATTGCATCCATGGATCGCAATCTAATCAACACAAGGAGTGCCACCCCAGCATGCTTCACTTCAGACTGTGACCAGAGACTTCAGGTGTGGAATGACAACCCTTCCGCTTCATCACTTGGGTGAGACCTTTCCTTTCATAGTATTCTCAAATCCATTCCAGGTGGTCCACTCCCCAATAAAGTCCCCAAACCTAGATATAGTCCAGGTCCCCTGAGATAGAGCATAGATTCACCCGTGCCCATAAACTAGGGGAAAAATATATACCTGAAAGCAGAAGTACACAAGAACATGCAGGGAATACCCCCAACACTTCATCTGCACTATTACAGTCTTTAGGACCATGATTGTTCAACAATTTGTTTGGCTTTGTATGTTAACTCTCTTTTCAGCCACCATTTTCCAGATGCCAGCGAGATGCTGACTAGCATCTGGACAGATGACCCCATCAATGTGTACTGGAGCTCCACTTCCTCAGAGCCCCACCCTACTAGGGAAAGAGAGAGACAGACTGGGAGTATGGATCAACCAGTCAACGCCCATGTTCAGCGGGGAAGCAATTACAGAAGCCAGACCTTCCACCCTCTGCAACCCACAATGACCCTGGATCCATACTCCCAGAGAGATAGAGAGTGGGAAGGCTATCAGAGAAGAGTGTGGGATGTGGAGATGGGGTTATGGGAATTGTGTGGAATTGTACCCCTCTTATTCTATGGTTTTGTTAATGTCTCCTTCCTTAAATAAAAAAAAATGTGAAAATGATAAGAACCTGAATGACAACCATAAAAAAAAAAACCTTTATTGGGGGTGGGGCTTAATGAATTTCAGTATATCTGTTTGCACATGAGTATGGTTTCCTCATTCTGCATAACAGGGGTCTGCTGTGCACTTCTGTCCCCTCCATCAGGGGCCTCAAACCCTCTCTTGCCCTCAGACCCCTGTCCTTCTTCATCCCCAGAGTCCCCCACTTTATTGCAGACCCTCTCCCCCAGTCCAAGTTTCATCCTATTGCATCTTCCTAACTGTCCTCAAGCTCCACTTACACGTGGAGTTATCCCATATGCACCCTTTTTTTCTTGGCCTATTCCATGCAAAAATTTCTCTTCTGTTACCAGCGAAAGTGAGGCCAAGATCGAGATCTGAGGGTTTCTGCCCTGCTGTGTAGGCTGTGGATGGTCGGCCTTGATTACTCACATTGGTCACATCTCTGTCCTTTCTTCTCTTCCTTTTCCTATCTGGTTGGCCCTTTGGTTGCTCCTGCTTGAGTTTCCATTAACAGTTGACCCTATTTGAAATTAGAGTTCTTTTACTTCTTTTCTGCTAGCTCTTTCAATAGTTCTGATAGGACAAGACTGGTGGTGGTGAATTCCTTCAATTTCTGCCTGTTACTTTTTTTTTTTACCTCTCCTCCAGCACCATGCTCATCATAAATGTCGCTCTCACAGCTGCTTCTGTACCAGGAGACCGAGTCCTTTCCTCTATCCATTACAGTGTCTCTGAACTCTGTCACCTGCCAGTATCTCTAATCACTTCTTACTCATATGCCTTCCATAACAAGGCTCAGCTCTCTTCCTCTCGTGTTTTTCTCTACTGGGAAAAAAAAATCTCATTCGCTGTTTACTGATAGAATGAACAAATAGCCATGTGGATTAGATCTTCAATTTTTATCACCTAAAAAAATAATAATAAGGCAGGGAGAAAATGGGGGAGGGGGTGGAGGGAGGGAGGATCTCAGAAAATGGGAAAGTGAGAAACTGCTGACAAATTGGCATGGGTCTTGACAAAGAGAAAGCTCTTTCCCTGCTTGTTGTGTGATTTGAAAGATCCTTCCTGACTGATGTTACTTGTGACAAGTGAGGACATGTTCTCTAGTTTGCTTTTAAAGTGTATTTGCAGGCAGGAATGTGCAATGGATAATATATCAGAGTGAGTTTTTCTGAGATTTCAGATTAGTGACTTTCTTTCTTTTTATGCAAGCATTACAAATTATTTATCTGAAATACAGTTTTGAAAAATAGACCTTTTTTAAAAAAAATCTTTATTTATTGCATAGAGACAGAGGGAAATTGAGAGGAAGGGGGGGTGATATAGAGGGAAAGAGATAAGAGACACACCTGCGGCCCCACTTCACCACCTGTGAAGCTTTCCCCCTGCAGGTGGGGCCTGGGAGCCTGAACCCAGGTCCTTGTGCACTGTGACACCTTGTGTAACTGGTTTACCAGGTGCACCACAACCCAGCCGCCCCCCCCCACACTTTTTTTTTCTTATTTCACAATCTTGCAGGTCAATTCACACTTATTACAACTGTCAAGAAAAAAAAAATCACCTTTTGAAAGAAAATTCTTCGTTTTTAAAAAAAATTTTTTTAAGACTCAAACCTCACACCCGAGTAATAAATTAACAATATTTGAAAGCAGTGTGTTGTTGCTGCCAGAGAGTCTGGTTTTACAGTGGGGTGATTGTATCCCCCATCACAACCCATCACGGGTGGATCACATCGTCATGGCAACAGGATCTCATTTCAGGTTGAAATCTGTTTGAGTTGCAGAGCTGTAACTTTAAGAGCTTCTCCAAAGCTTTTTAAAGAACAACTTGTATTGCTTCTGTGGTTCATGCCGCATGCTAAAAAAATGCACAGCTATTTTGCAAACGGTAATTGGAGTGTTGTTTACTTTCGTTCCTTTTTGTCTGCAAAGTGCACAGTTATTGGAAGAAAATGGCTTATGCCTGAGTGTTCTGTTTTGCTACTTTTCATCGTTTCAGCACAGACCTGGGGTGCGGGTGGTAAAGATTTTCTCCTCTCTTATTTGCTATACAGAAACCCTGGATTTGTTTTAGGATGTAGATGCACACGTTCTTTAGAGAAGAATACTGATGGAAAGAAGAAAAAGCAAACAGCTACTCTAACCTGCTGAATATTCCAGGCTTCCTAAGTTTAACGTATTGTGAAAAACCAAATCCTTGTAACATTCTGACTTTTCTATGGCAAAAATATTCCTCTTGCCAGAGGAACAGTGAAATAAAAACAGGATCAATGGTCCTGTTCTGTGTCTGGCAGAGTGTCCTTGACACCCCTGGACTTGAGCACAATTCTGATTGTTGAGTTCTTTCTTAGAAGCTGGGAACTGAAAGGCAGGGAGTGAGAACCAGAAAGGATGAGACTAAGAACGAAAGGAATGTATATCTGGGGCAGGGGGAGAAATTTGCTGTTGTTGTCTTTGCAATCAAAAATTTTTTAAATTATTTATTTATTTTCACTTTTGTTGCCCTTGTTGTCTTTTTATTATTGTTGTTATTGATGTTGTCCTTGTTAGATAGGACAGAGAGAAATGGAGAGAGGATGGGTAGACAGAGAGGGGGAGAGAAAGATAGACACCTGCAGACCTGCTTCACCACCTAAGAAGGGACTCCCCTGCAGCTGGGGAGCCCAGGCTCGAACCTGAATCCTTAAGCCAGTTCTTGCACTTTGCGCCACGTGCGCTTAACCTGCTGCGCTACCACAGGACTTCCTGCAATTTTTTTAAATTGATTTAATAATGATTGGCAAGACCATAGGATAAGAGGGCTATAATTCCACACAATTCTCACCACCATATTTCCATGTCCCATCCCCTCCATTGGAGGCTTCCCTGTTCTTTATTCCTCTGGGAGTGTGGACCAAAGATCTCTATGGGGTGCAGAAGGTGGGAGTTCTGGCTTCTGTAATTGCTTCTCCGATGGACATGGGTGTTGGAAGGTGGATCCACAACCCCAGCCTGTTTCTATCTTTCTTAGTGGGGCAGGGCTCTGGGGAGGGGAGGTTCCAGTGCATATTGGTGAGGTGATCAGACTGGTGTCATGGGAACATCTATAACTTAGTGGCCGACTAATGGAGCTGAAAGGTTGACATCCCATGCCTGAAATCTCTGGACAAAATCCAAAATGAAACATGTCGAGGTGGTACTGGTTGCATTGATTGGCTTGAGTTCAGTACTTGCAGCATCTAATGGTTTTGGATTGAAAGAAGCATGAAAGATAACTAGCCAAACCCAGAGGTTCCAGGACTAGGAGAAAGATGGGTTTTATAGAGAAGAGGGAAGTTTCCTGCTGGGTTGTAGTTTAAGAAGACAATAGATAGATAATTGGAAATTTGGTAATGTTTGAAAATCCCATGGTTAGGATTTACTGTACCATACAAGACCTTACTATGATTTCTGTCATTTAATGCTATCTACAAATAACTGTATCTTACATACTGACAAGACCAGTTGCTTCTAAGTTCTCTCTGGTCTAAGATTAAAGGTGACTTAATATTTCAAAAAAGTCATTCTTAGAAATGTATTAATGATTTAAGCTCACTGTTCAAATTCAATCAGGTTATCAATTTGAAACCTTAAGTGCTTAGATTGAAGGAACATATGCTCAGAACTGGGGTCTATGCAGCTAAACGTTTGAGATATTCAATCTATTTTTCCCCTCTCATGTTGACTGAGTAATGATTTATGAGACAAGTTTATAGGTATGTATAAACTTTATAGTTTATAGGCACCCTTCCCACCAACAAGGGTCTGTGTCCCTACCCCAGCCCCCTATAGTGAAGCATCCTCCCCCCAGAGTTTTTTACTTTGGTGCAACACTCTCAATTCAGTCCATCTCTGCTTTGTGTCTCCCTTTCTGTTTTTCTTTCTCAACTTCTCCCCCCCCCCCTTTTCTTTTCTGGCCCTTGTGAATTTTTATTTCTGAGAGAGAAACCTGAGGCCTGGGCACAGGTAGTGACAGGGGTTGAACTTGAGCCCTCAGGTCTGCTGGTCCCACACCCTAGCCACTGAGCTATTGCTCTGTACTTTAACTTCTTTTTTTTATTATTCTTTAAAAAAATATTTTATTTATTTATTTTCTCTTTTGTTGTCCTTGTTTTTCATTGTTGTAGTTATTATTATTGTTATTGATGTTGTCATTGTTGGATAGGACAGAGAGAAATGGAGAGAGGAGGGGAAGACAGAGAGGGGGAGAGAAAGATAGATACCTATAGACCTGCTTCAACACCTGTGGAGCGACCCCCCTACAGGTGGGGAGCCCCGGGCTTGAACCAGGATCCTTGCGGGTCCTTGCGCCACGTGCGGTTAACCTGCTGCTCTACTGCCCAACTCCCCTGTACTTTAACTTCTAAGGTCTCTTGGCCAGGGGCTTCTGGGCCTGAGAGGTCCCAGCCCACGTGGTCAAGGTCTGGCTGAAGTCCACCAGCATATGCCAGAAGGCAGCCTCGCAGGTGTGGAGCAGCTGGCGGACCACCAGGGAGGTGAGGTGCCCAGAGAAGTGGTATCTGTGGGTTCCTCACATAAGTGGCATCCTGTAGCCATGTGCTCCCACGGTGCTAGGATGGGTGGTCACAGAACTGCTCCCACAGCTGCTCCTGCAATCCTGAACCTGGCTGGAGACCAGACCCAGTTAGTCGCAGCCCCCACCCCTTTGTAATTATGAACCCATTATAATTAGAGATACAAAGCCTGCACATCCGTCTACCATGCCTTATTCCCATGCCTTATTCCCTTCAGGGAAGCGAATTGTGTCCCTATGTTTGCTTTTCTTTAAAGAGGCCTGCAGACAAAGCTAAGGGAGAGAATGTGGCCTCAAGAATGAGGCTTGCTGGTAGTTGTAACACTGAATTAACAGGAAAGGCTTCTTTGGAAAAAAAAAAAACTAACTGGGAACTCAATCCAGTTATTTGTCTCAAGATGTATAGTGGAAAAACGAAAAAAGACAAGGTGTAAGACATTTAGTAAGTTTTCTATAATGGACCTCAGCTGTGCGAGTCTGTGTGTGTATTTTACTTGTTACTATTTTGTCAATATTTTCCCCCTTTGCTTCTGCTTGGATATGACATGGATTATAGAAGTTGAAATTTTGAAAGTCTGCCTGTTTGTCTACTATCTGCTTGCCAGGAAACATAATAACTTTCATAAATTGGTTTCATTATTTATCATCTGATTTTTTTTAAATGCAGTCTGTCTAATTGTAATTAGTATTTATGCTCCTTCTAAAGTCCGTAGCCATGTGCTTTGGGAAAGAGAATGAAGGCTATTGTATTTGATAAGAACAGAGAAGCACTGCTTTGGTCAGCAAAATTATGTTTTATTATTGGCTAATTGACTAAGGTGCTAGCATCCTCAGTGATAAAATTGTAGGTCTATTGCAGAAAGACTAACAAAAACTTTTAAATATCGCATCAAACCAAATGTTCAAGGGAATGGTTTACTCCAGGTGCTGGACATAGAAAAGAGGGTTTATTTTTTTGTTGCTTTTTTCCCTTTCTTCCTTTATTTTTTTTCTTATAGGTCTCTCAAGTCTGACAATGACAATGACAGAAACTCAGTAGTTCCCCATTGGCCTGAAAGAATAAAGACTTCTGCTAAGCTTCCAATTCATCCTAAGAAAACTCCCTTTTGTTGTTAGTGGAAAGGTTCTCCCACTAATATTAATTGCTTTTTATTAGAATATGATTTCAGAGAGCTAGGATTTAATTTAGGTTTTGTTGGGGAAAAGGTTCAATCTTGTACAGCCCAGCTCAGCTGTATTCTTTTATTTTATTCCGTATGTACTTTTTTTTTTCCACTAGAGTTATTGCTGGGGCTCGGTGCCTACACTATGAATTCACTGCTCTTGGAGGCCATTTTTGTTTTTCCATTGTTGGTGTTGCTGTTATTGTTGTTATTGTTGCTGCTGTAGTTGTTGGACAGGACAGAGAGAAATCAAGAGAGGAAGGGAGAGAAAGACAGACACTTGCAGACCTGCTTCACTGCTTGTGAAGTGACTCCCCTGAAACGGGGAGCTGGGGGCTTAAAGCAGGACCTCTGCACCAGTCCTTGCACTTCGTACTATGTGTGCTTAACCTATTGTGCACTGCCAGCCCCCCTGTATTCCTTTTTTTTCTGTGCTCTCACACAAAGGGGAAATCAAGCTCAACTCATTTGAAGAAAGAGGATTTATCATCAGAAGTT
This sequence comes from Erinaceus europaeus, assembly GCF_950295315.1. Classification (NCBI taxonomy): domain Eukaryota; kingdom Metazoa; phylum Chordata; class Mammalia; order Eulipotyphla; family Erinaceidae; genus Erinaceus; species Erinaceus europaeus. The sequence goes on from NC_080166.1 coordinate 57,872,347, forward strand.
TTATTTCTTCAGAAACTTGGATTGTGAGGAATAGTAAGTTGAAACAAACAAATATATATACCCTTGGCAAATCCTGGAACCTTGGGGGCCAGGGGTGGTGGACCTGGTTTAGCACACATGTTACAGTGCACAAGGACTCATGTTAGAACCCCCAATCCCCACCTGCAATGGGAAAGCCTCACTAGTGGTGAAGCAGAGTTGCAGGTGTCTCTGTCTATCTCCTTCTCTATCGTCCCCCATCCCTCTGGATTTCTGACTGTCTATCCAATAAATAAATAAAGATAATTAAAAATAATAAATCCTGGGGCCTGGTTAATATGTTATTTCAAAAATTAAAAAAGAAACTTTTTGTAAATGTTAGTAAATTCAGAATCTTTGCCACTGTTCTATTCATTTATTTATTATAAGTGATTTAACTATGTTGTACAAAATTCCCTTGTTTAGATAGATAGGTCCTTAGATCAATGCTATCCAAACTGCCTTCAAATCAGTGGGGCCTATCTCAAACCTGGGTTGGATATATAAAAAAACAGCACACTATCTAAATGAGCTATTTCACCAGCCCCAGGTACAGGTTCAAGTTCTGTGACACCTTAGTTCTGATGAAGTCTCAAGAGGTAATGTGGTTACTTTTTTTCCTTCTTCAGGTTCTTCTATATTAATAATCTGGACATCACATATGAGTGAAATCATCTGGTAGTTGTCTTTCATCTCTTTACTTACTTCACTTAGCTTAATCACTTCCAGTCCCACCCATGTTGTTCCAAATGATACAATTTCATCCTTTTGGACTGAAGAGTAGTATTCCATAGGATAAATATTCCATAAGTTTATCCAGTCATCTGTTGTTGGGCACTTAGGTTTTTTAAAGTTAAGTCCCTTGGGATCATTCTAGACTATCCAAGTGAACTCCAGACCTGATAATGGTATCTTTATAAGAGAAAGGTAGAGATAATGAGATAAACAAATGGAGAAAAGGGGGGGGAAGGGTGATCATGTAGTCAGACTAGATTGATAACAGCTCAAGTCTAGAGACGTCAACTGTTATTAGATGATAGAGAAGGAAAGAGAAAGAACTCCTTCAGCTCAGGAGACATACAAAAGCTCTTGGTCATTGATGGTCAGAGAAATGCAAATAAAGACAACAATGAGATACCACTTCACTCCTGTGAGAATGTCACACATAAGAAAAAAATAGTAACAACAAACGCTGGAGAGGTTGTGGCTATTGTCTCATATAGAAAATTTTGTTGACTTAAAAAAAAAAAAGCAGAAATCTGACGGTAGCACAGCAGGTTAAACGCAAGTGACACAAAGTGCAAGGACCAGAGTAAGGATCCTGGTTCGAGCCCCCAGCTCCCCACCTGCAGGGGAGTCGCTTTACAGGCGGTGAAGCAGGTCTGCAGGTGTCTTTCTCTCCCCCTCTCTGTCTTCCCCTCTTCTCTCCATTTCTCTCCTATCCAACAACAATGACATCAATAGTGACAACAATAAATACAACAACAATAAAAAAACAAAGGCAACAAAAGGGAAAATAAATATTAAAAAAAACTTGAAAAAGAAAGAAAGAAAAATGTTCCCTAATCTTTATTTATTGAACAGAGACAGCCAGAAATCTAGAAGAAAGGGGGAGATAAGAGAGTGAGAGAGATAGAGACACACCTGCAGTTCTGCTCCACCACTTACAAAGCTTTCCCCCTGCAGGGGGGCCCAAGGGCTTGAACCCAGGTCCTTGCTCACTGTAACATGTGTGCTCAACCAGGTGCGCCACCACTAGCCTCTCAAGAGAAACTTTTGTAAAAAAACTTAGACTTTAATATGTGGTAACTGATAAAGAATTATCTTAGCATCATATTCTTGACTATGTCCCTATAGTGTATGGAAACTGCGGGGTAAGGGTGGACAGAAATTAAAGAAAAAGTGAAGTTGGGAAAAACAGAAAATAATAAGAATATTTTAAGACCATGTTTTCTTTCTTTGGCAGACTGAGACCAAATAGCATCTTTTATTTATTTATTTATTTATTTATTTATTTATCTTTTAACCAGAGCACTGCTCAGCTCTGGTTTATGGTAGTGCTGGGGATTGAACCTGGGACTTTGGAGCCTCAGGTGTGAGAGTCTTCTTACATAACCCTTATGCTCTCTACCCAGCCCCTCTGGATAGCATCTTCTCAGTGATGTGGTTACTGTGGAGATACCTACTCTCATCATAGTGGGATATTGCTTTAGCATTCCAAATGTGCTCTAAGTTTAAGCAGGAATTTGTAAGGCAATAATAATAATAGTAATAATAATAATAATAATAATGATAATGTCTTGGAAGCAGACGAGGTTAAAGTTCTGGCTCTGAAACTTATCTCCAGACTTGTACATAATCTCATTTACTTATGAGTATCTTATTTTCCACATTATTATTTGGAAGATTACAATACCCATCTCAGAGTGGCATATATGAAAAGGAGCCCACACATAGCATAGCAAACAAAGAGATATTTGTCACATAAGAATTTCTCCAAGATCCCTATTATTGCTATTTCCCTGTGCCAAACCTCTGGATACCCTCCACTCTAATTTCTAGAATTAGAAATTAGAACATGAGGAGTCGGGCGGTAGCGCAGTGGGTTAAGCACACATGGCGCAAAGCACAAGGACCGGCAAGGATACTGGTTTGAGCCCCGGCTCCCCACCTTCAGAGGAGTCTCTTCACAAGTGGTGAAGCAGGTCTGCAGGTGTCTGTCTTTCTCTCCCCCTCTCTGTCTTCCCCTCCTTTCTCCATTTCTCTCTGTCCTATCCAACAACAATGACAGCAATAACAATAATAACTATAACAACAATGAAAAACAACAAGGATGACAAAAGAGAAATAAATAAATAAACAAAATATTTTTTAAAAAGAAATTAGAACATGCAAACTGTTGTGAGTTAATCATATTTTGTCTTACTCTCAAGATCTAATTAAGGGAAAGAGTAAACTGCAAAAAAAAATGATTAAGATCTAGAGGAAGAAGAGACTGCTTATACTGGGGGCGAAAGAGGGATTGTCTTGCGAATTCCTAGGGAAATAACTCAAAGTAGATAGGACATTACCTCATCCTGGTTCACTTCTGATGCTGTTTCCACTAACCACTAACTGTATAATTTAAGAACCTTAAAACAAGTTAGTTTTCACATAATTTACAGAGAGCAAGAAATTCTGAGCTTCTGGGGCTGGCTAGTGGCGCACCTGATTGAGTGCACATGGTACAATGCACAAGGAGCCGGGTTCAAATCTCCTGGTCCCCACTTGCAGGGGGAAAGCTTTGCAAGTAGTGAAGCAGGGCTGCAGGTGTCCCTCTGTCTCTCTCCTTCCCTATCACCCCCTTCCCTCCTGATTTGTGGCTGTCTCTATCTAATAAATATAGTTTTAAAAAATCTAGACTTTCAAAACATATGATGAAAGTGGATACGCTTATAAAATCATGTATCTGTTGGGATATACCTAAAATAGACTTCCTAGTTTCTTCCAACATGAAGACCTCAAATCTCATCTGCTATAGGCTTTAGGTCCCTGGTTATGAAACAATTTGTTCTGCTTTATATCTTCTTCTTCTTCTGTCTTTATGCTTTTCAGTCACCAAGTTGCTGATGCTACCATGATGCCAACCTCTTTCTCAACGAGTCAGTCTGGTGTGTTGAAGGCCTAGTGACAACAAGACACACACACACACACACACACACACACACACACACACACACACACACACACACACACCTTAAAACAGCTACAAGACAATGTGAATGAAACAATATTACATTTTAATTTCTTTTAATGGTTGCATTTCATCAGCTGTCAAAGGATGTAGCTTTCATCAGAAATGTGGAGGCAGAAGCAATAAGCACGGCATGGTGAACAAACAGGAAATCAAGAGGACAAAACCATAAAGACTGAATCTTTTAAAAAGATTTTAAAATGGAATTATGATGAGTAGGTGCTGGGCTTGTTATCTCCTTAGCTGTCAATGTTTTGCTATTTAATAGATTATTTTTAGCAGAGCACTCATTACAAATTTCAGAAACAGCAGAAGCCACTATGTCTCTACAGATAGAAAAGTCTAGAGACTAGCAGGATAGAAAATAATAGTCTCTGCATTCTGTTCCTAAAGGGTGTTTAGAGCACGCTAAAAATATCTTTTACTAAGTTCCTCACAGTGAAGTTTTGCTGAAGTCAAGAATAATTGCCATGGAGTTTTGGCTCTGGGTAGTCATTCAGATGAAGAGTGTTCCATTTAACAGATGTGAGTTTTTATTCATAGACAATATCAGGGAAGCCAGTTGGTGGTGCACCTGGTTGAGCACACACATCACTGTGCACAGGAACACAGGTTCAAATCCCTGGTTCCCACCTGCTGGGGGAAAGCTTCATGAATGGTGAAGCAGGGCTGCAGGTGTCTCTCTGTCTCTCTCCCTTTCTATCTCCTCCTCTCTCAATTTCTCTCTCTCTATCCAATAATAAATAATATTTTCTTTCTTTTTTTTTTTTTAAAGAGAGTTTCAGAAGCCTGATTCTCATATAAAATACTGGGTCTGAAAGATCAAATGACTTGGTGAAGGTAACCTTAAAAGAGGAGAGAGGGAACCCATGCATATGTAATTTCAAAGTTATGGTATTTTTCCTACTATTACATATGCTTGGAATGTTAAATTAACAAAGAATTTCTGAGAGAGAGAGAGAGAGAGAGAGAGAGAGAGAGAGAGAGAGCAGCTATTAAGATTCTTCCTTCATTGACAAGTTGTGTGCATGAATGAAAGTTTCATACCAAACACCTTCATGGAAGGTGTTTGTCACAGAGACATCTTGTTCTCTTTTGAACAATTCCTGATCACTCTATGGAAACCAGTTCCAACACTGACAATAATCCTACTGAGTGTTAATCTGAGAAGCCACACACACTGAGAGCTATCTGCTTTAAAAGGTAATCTATTTAAACATGCACAGCTGATTGGAAATTCTCTCCTTTTCAGAAAGCTTCCACAGCTAGAATAAGGAAGGAGACTGAATATTTTTTTCCTCTTGGAAGCTGGAGTCTCAGATATTTTTGCAGTATTGGTTTTGTAATTTTTCAAATTTCCTTGGCAGAATAGGCCACCTCTACCCCAGAGTGCTGATCAAGGGGAAATACTTTTTTTTTTTTTAATAAGGAGTAAACCTAGACACTTCAGAAATTATAGCCTCACATAAATTCCAAAACAGGTGACCAAGCATGAATTGTGCTTAGACTAACATCAGTGCTATGTAGTAACATGACCATAAAAGGTATCATTATACTGACAAAAAGGAAAGAAGAGATACTTATTAATTTCATTTAAAAAATTCTGTTCAGTGATATTTTCTTGTCTAATATCTAGAAATTATAGCATGGACACGTGCAGTATGATACAGTGAGGGTTGTAAAATTTCCTTCAAAATAAATTATATATATGATTTAGTAATATATATAGGATTTAGTAATGATCAACAAGATCATAGGATAACAGGAGTACAGTTCCACACAGTTCCCTTCATCAGACTTCTATATCCCTTCCCCTCAACTGGAAGCTTCCCTATTCTTTATTCTTCTGGGAGTTTGGACTAAAATTCTTTATGGGATGCAGAAGGTGGGAGTTCTGTCTTCTGTAGTTGCTTCTCTGCAGGACATGGACATTGACAGGTATTTCCATGGCCCCTCCAGCCTGTTTCTATCTTTCCCTAGTGGGGCAGGGCTAGGGGGAGGCGAGGTTCCAGGACAGATTGATAAGGTCATCTGCCCAGGGAAGTCAAGATGGTTTCATGGTAGCAACTGCAACATGGTGGCTGAAAAGCATTAAGATATAAAGCAGAATAATTTGTTTAATAATCAGGAACCTAAAGGTAAGACAATAGCAGGTGGGATTCCTGGCTCCTTCCTTCCTTCCTTCCTTCCTTCCTTCCTTCCTTCCTTCCTTCCTTCCTTCCTTCCTTCCTTTCTTCCTTCCTTTTTATCAGAGCACTACTCAGCTAGTCATGGTGCAGAGGTGGGGGTGGATTGAACCTGGGACTTTGGAGCCTCCGGCAAGAGTCTCTTTCCATAACCATTTTGCTATCTATCTCTGCTGCTCTCTACCCCGGCCAGATGAGTTCTAATCATTGCAGGCAGATCTCAATGTCCCCAGTTTAGTGGTTAACTCCCATTTTAACCATGGGTAGCCACTTGGTACAGTTCTGGCCACTGTGATGAAAGAAGAGATCTACTTGTTTTATGACAATTCCAATTAACCAGGGTATATACATTGTTGTGATCCTCTTGTCCATTTTTGCATGGTGGCAATTGCTTTTTACTAATTAAAATGATAGTAAAGATGGTAAAGATGACAAAACATAAAACAGGAGTCTGGTTTGTGGAATAACTACCTCAATCTTATTTTATTCCCATTCCAAGTCTATTGTTGAAAGAAATGAACCACATTTCATTTAGACAGTTAAAAAAATCAATTATCTAATAATGATTAAGATTGTAACATAACAAGGGTGGAATTCCACACAGTTCCCACCACCAGAGTTCCCTGTCCCATCCCCTCCATTGGAAGCTTCCCTATTCTTTGTCCCTCTGGGAATATGGACCAAAATTATTTTGGGGTGCAGCAGATAGGAGTTCTGGCTTCTGTAATTGCTTCTCCACTGGACATGGGTGTTGGCAAGTGGATCGGCACCCCCAGCCTGTTTCTGTCTTTCCCTAGTGGGACAGGGCTCTGGGGAGGGGAGGTTCCAGGACACATTGGTGAGGTCATCTGCAAGGTCATAATGGCTCACTGTAGTGTCTGTAACTTGGTATCTGAGATTAAGACAGTTCTTATTACAAAAAAATTTGAAGGTAACCTCCAGAATGAAATATACATGTGGGTATCCAACAACATCACAAGATAGTTAATTATCAGTGATTCCAATTCAATCTGAGTAAAGTTTTAAGTGATAATCAACAGTCCTTCCTTCCTTGACTTTCCCCGCCCCCCATTTTCTCCCTTCAGCCTTTTAATGATAACATTTTGTTGGAGGAGGGGAGTTAATAATTTACATCAGAGTTGTTAATACATGGGTACAATTTCTCATCTCCCCATGATAAGTTCTGCAAAATGTTGTTGTGGTGGTCTGGTGTCGGGCTGCGGAGAAGAGAGTGGATGTCCAGAGCAAAGGGGTACACAAATCTTTATTATAGGATGGGGGGGGTTGGTTCAGACCATGTGGAGCCAGCCGGCAATGGCCGTCCCCACTACCTGACCACGGGGGGGGGGGGGGGGGGGAGAGCAGGGAGCGAGACCTCAGAGAGGGAGAGCTGAGAGCCCAGAGAGAGGGGGGGTGAGGGGGCTTTTTATTGGGCGACAACCAGGGGTGACGTGTAGGGCCAGGATTGGTTGAAGGGGGCACTCTAGGATTTTGCGGGGTGTAGAAAAACCTGGGGGCAGAGACTGCATCAGAATAACTCCTCAGCAACAGCAAAACACTCTCACCCTCAACCTAGCTCTTTGCCCTCCATTATGCACCAGGACCCACTTAACAGGATTCTGGTCAAACTCTATCCAAGAGGGATCTAACACTTCCTTATTTTCTATTTTCAAGGTAACCTGATCAAAGTCAAGTCACTACAGTTGTAGATCAGAAAGGTGATGAACTTTAAGATACAATGAAATGCAAAGAAGGAGAAGAGCAGCAAACAAATATTAATAGTCAAATCTGACAATTCATGGCATCTTATATGTAAGTGCAGAATAGTTTTACAAATGAGTAGTTATTAGCAATATAGCAATTTAAATGTGCATTATTATTTTGGCCTGTGATGAACAACTGATAACTGACTATTCTTAATCTTTTAAAATGTGCCTGAATATCTTTTTTTTTTTTTTTCACTAGCTCTGGTTTATGGTGGTGCAGCGGATTGAAATTAAGACTTTGGAGCCTTTGGCATGAGAGTCTCTTTGCATACCATTATACTATCTACCCCTGCCCACCTGAATATCTTTTATAGGAGTTAAAAAATAATCCCTTCACTTCTAATTTGCATCAAGTTCCTGTTTTGGAAAAGTTTTGTTTTTATGTAGACTTAGAGGTTCTTTTGTTTTGCTTTTTTTTTTTTTTTTTTTGGTCTAAGGATTGCAATGACATAAGAGAGGTTGATAGGAGAAAAACATATGTATTTATATTTATATATATTAATAATTATTATTATTTTTATTAAAGCACTGCTCAGCTCTAGTTTATGGTAGTGTTAGGAATTGAAGCAGGGACCTTTGGTACCTCAGGCATGAAAGTCTCTTTGCAGAACCACTATGCTGTCTCCTCAGCCCAAAACATGTCACTTGTATTACTTTTTTTTTTTTCCTCCTCCAGGGTTATTGCTGGGCTCGGTGCCTGCACCATGAATCCACCGCTCCTGGAGGCCATTTTTTTTTCCCCTTTTGTTGCCCTTGTTGTAGCTTCATTGTGGTTATTATTATTGCCCTTGTTGACGCAATTCGTTGTTGGATAGGACAGAGAGAAATGGAGAGAGGAGGGGAAGACAGAGAAGGGGAGAGAAAGATAGACACCTGCAGAACTGCTTCACCGCCTGTGAAGCGACTCCCCTGCAGGTGGGGAGCCGGGCTCTAACCGGGATCCTTACGCAGGTTCCTGCGCTTTGCACCACATGCGCTTAACCCACTGCACCACTGCCCGACCCCCCTTGTATTACATTTTATGTGGTCTCAGAGACCTCCTACAGAACAAAGACCTAACAGAATGGGAAACGTGACTTGATACTATGTAAAACAAAACAGAGAGGCAACTTTGGAAAGGTGACTTGATGTGAGGTCTTGAACGGAAGATAAAGATCATCCTAAAAAGGTCTTTATCACATCCCTTCAGTCTCCCCTTCTTGTCACTGACAAGAATGTTCTTTTTCTCTGTGCGGGGAGGATAGCTTTCATAGAAGAATTTCATCACCTGCCCTTTTTTTTTTTTTTTTTTTTAAGAAATAAAGGTCAGAGTGTCGCTCTTATATTTGCTCCTTTTTTTTTTCCTTCTAAATGTATCTATTCAAAATAGTCAAAATGCCAAAGTGACATCTTTTGGGATGCTATGTTCTGCGATCCACTGAACAACGGATGTGCAAACTTGGTCATTGCACTTGCCAGAGACACTGCGGGAGGGAACCCTGCAAAGGAGAGTGAGTGACATAATGATTAAAGTGGCGAAAAGCCAGTCTTACAAGGAAAGGTTAAAAGAATTGACATTGACCCTGGAGAGGAGTAATATGATTACTATCTGCAAACATGTGAAGGCTTGTGTCTGTCTACCATGGTGGTAAACTAAAAAAGCAAGTTAGTCCTCACCCTCCAACTTGTGGAAGATAACCAGGATAGTTCACATGTCTTAGAAACACTTTGCTTACTTCTTCTCCTCCTCCTCCTCTTCTTCTTTTTCTTTTCCTTTTTCTCCTCCTATTCCTCCTCCTCCATCTACTTCTCTTCCTCCTCATTTTCCTCCTCTTCCTCCTTCTCCTCCTCCTCTTTCTCTTCCTCCTCCTTCTCTTCTTCCTCCTCCTTCTCCTCTTCCTCTTTCTTCTTTTCCTCTTCCTTCTTCTTTGTCTCTCTATTTTGCAGGTATATGTGTCTGTCTGTGTGCTTGCTGCAGGGTCACTGCTCAGCCATGGAAGGTCATATAAACACCAGTTCTCTATATTCCCCATATGATTTTTTAATTTATTTTCCTTTTTGTTGTCCTTGTTGTTGTAGTTATTTTTATTGGTGTCGTTGTTGTTAGATAGGACAAAGAGAAATGGAGAGAGGAGGGGAAGACAGAAGAAGGACAGCATCATCCCCTCCACTGCCATCCATGTAATCATCTTTTCTGATCACAGAATAGTATTCCATAGAGTGTATATCCATCCTATTATGTTTTTAGCCGGTCCTCTGTTAATGAGTTTAGGCTGCTTTCACTTTTGGGGGAATTGTGAATAATGCAGCTATGATCACAGGGCTTCATACGGCACTTCTAATTAGTGTTTGCCATCCTTTCAACAAATGCCTATGTGTGGTATTGTGGGATCATAAGATAATCTTGTCTGTGTTTGTTGAAGGACTCTCCATACAGTCTTCCAAAGGGGCTGCCCCAGTTGGCATTCCCACTGTCAGTGGTACAGAGTTCCTTTTTCTCCACAACTTCTTCAGCACCTGTCCTTTGCTAGATTGTTGACGTAGGGTTAGAGAGAGACACCGGCAGCACTGCGCCTACTCTTCATGAAGCCTTCTCCTGCAGGTGGGAACCAAAGACTAGGACTCAATTCTTCTTACATGGTAATGTGTATGAGCTACCAGGAGCACCACTGCCTTTCCTGAGAGAGAATTTTTGATTGTCTGTTCAATATCTATATAATGTTATTATGAACTAGATGCTGGACTAGGTAAATCAGCTACTATTCTCTCCTTGAAGAACTTGAAATTACAGAATCCTACTTACAGTTGGGAAACAAGTTAAACTCTACAAGGAGTAAGACATTTCAGTATAATGTGTATATATATATATATATATATATATATACATATATATATATATATACATACATATATATATCTTTTTGAAATTTTAAATTGTCAATCACAAGTGCTGAAGATGACCTATTCCAACAGGTTATACCCAAAGCAGAACCTGGACTGCATTTGGTGTATTGCACCAAAATAAAGGGGTCTGAGCCTGGGCTTGGTGGGGTACGGTCTTGGAACAAGACCTTATAGGAAGCATCCCTCCCACTGTATTCCTGCATTCTCTGAGGTTCTCTGTCTGCCTTTGTGGTTGCTGCAGGGTGTCACTGCTCACCCAGGAAAGGCAATGCAAACACCTACTGGAGGACATCCTTGTACGTGTGAGAAGGTTGCCCTTAAGCTTCATTACCCTCACTGAGAAGGCACTGACTTATTTTTGAAAGACTTTTGTTAGGTGAGTTAAGCATGCCATGTATTGTCATGCTGCCAGATCACCACCCCATCCACCCTTACATACACACACACACACACACTCACACACACTCTCACACTCACACACATATTCACACACACACTCACATACACACTCACACACACATTCACAAACTCACACACGTACACATACATACACACACGCTCATACACACATACACACACACTCACACACAAACTCACACACATATACACACCCACACACACTCACTCACTCACACACACATACACACACCCACACACACACACTCACTCACACACATACACACACATTCATACACACACACTCACTCACACACACATACACACACTCACTCACACACACATACATACACACTCATACACACATACACTCACATACACACACTCACACACACACACACTCAGACATACACATTCATACAGACACACAAATATTCACACACACACACACACACACACACACCTTCTGCACTGCCCTCTTGCTGAGGAATTTGACACTTACAGTTACAGGCTCTTTTGGTAACTATCTCTTCACACTCTCATTTTCTGTATCTCTGTCTCTCTACCTCTCATATATATTTGCATGTGTTCTTGTTGCTGGAGTGTCACCACTTGGGATGACTTTTTCTGATAGAGAAAGACATAGACAGACAGACAGACAGGAGAGAGAGAGAGAGAGAGAGAGAGAGAGAGAGAGAGAGACACTCCCTAGCATCCGATCATGCCCCTTATAGTGAGACCTAGCTTCAACCTAGGTTGTGTTCATGGCAAAGCAGACCCCTTCTCAGGTGAACTGCCTCACAGGCCAAGAATTTCTTTCTTTTTTTATTTTCTGACTTCACATTAGACTATCATACGACTTTAAGGTATGTCTTTACACTGCTTTTTTAAAAAAAATATTTATTTATTTATTTGGTTGCCCTTTTTGTTTTATTGTTGTAATTACTATTACTATTGATGCTGTCATTGTTGGATAAGACAGAGAGAAATGGAGAGAGGAGGGGAAGACAGAGGGGGAGAGAAAGACAGACACCTGCAGACCTGCTTCACTGCTTGTGAAGCGACTCCCCTGCAGGTGGGGAGCCGGGGAGCTTGACTCGAAATCCTTACTCTGGTCCTTGCGCTTGGGGCCACATGTGCTTAACCCGCTGCGCTACTGCCCGACTCCCTGCTTTTTTTTTTTTTTACAAGTTTCTTTTTTTATTGATTTAATAATGATTGACAAGACTGTAAGATAACAGGGGTGGAATTCCACACAGTTCCCACCACCAGAGTTCCCTGTCCTATCCCCTCCATTGGGAGCATCCCTATTCTTTATCCCTCTGGGAGCATGGACCCAAATTCTTTTGGGGTGCAGCAGATGGGAGTTCTGGCTTCTGTGATTGCTTCTCCACTGGACATGGGTGTTGGCAGGTGGAGCCACACCCCTAGCCTGTTTCTATCTATCCCTAGTGGGTTAGGGCTCTGGGGAGGTGGGATTTCAGGACACATTGGTGAGATCCTCAACACACCACAGCAAAGCTTCTCTGCCAACAATTTCCCCCCACCCTCCAGGATTTTGCAGTAACCCTATCCCACCATTGGCCTGAGTAACCCCAGTCCTGTGTCATAGACACATGTCATCTCACTGAGCATGGTCCACTGATGATCAAGGTTGACAGTTGGGCAAGATATCTGATGTCACTTCAGGTGGTAATGGCTTATGACAACATCCCCACAGTACCCTGGGTGATAGATGTTTAAGTCGATCCTGGGCTTATCTGTACTGCTAGTGTTGCCTGATTATTGGGCTACTTCTGTTTCTTGTTGATGACTGTGACTACTATAGCCTTGAAGGTTCCTGTTTATCTTTCTGTCTGGATGGCATGGATTTTGAGAAATAAATCAGACATTACTGTGGAAAGAGGTATCTGACCCTACCTAGCTAGAAGAAAGGGTTGACACATGCTATCTGTAGTTGGGTGGCTATGAGATCAGCTGTTCTCACATTATTGTGAGATGAGAACAAGATGTTAGAAAACAACTAGCAGTTTTCCATAGATAAGAAACATTAGCATACATATTAGTAGATTAGCATTTCTGTTCCTAAAATGTATGCTTTGGGGACTCGAGCTGTAGCACGGCGGGTTAAAAGCATGTGGCACGAAGCTCAAGGATGGTCATACATCCTGGTTGGAGCCCCCGGCTCCCCACCTGCAGGGGAGTCACTTCTCAAGCAGTGAAGCAGATCTGCAGGTGTCCATCTTTCTCTCCCCCTCTCTGTCTTCCCCTCCTCTCTCCATTTCTCTCTGTGCTATCCAACATCAACTACAATAATGAAACAACAAGGGTAATAAAGGGAAAATAAATAAATAAATTTTTTTAAGATTATGCACCAAGCAGCCAACAATGTTGCTGGATAATGAAGACAGACTAGGTTGTGCCTTGAGTCTGAAGGGTGACAACTAAGGAAAGATGGAAATAGGCTGGGGGTGTGACTCTAACTGCCAACATCCATGTCCAGCAGAGAAAGAATTACAGAAGCCAGGCCTCCCACCTTCTGCACCTCATAAAGAATTTTGGCCCATGCTCCCAGAGGAAATATTAGGAGAAGGTGACCAGAGGGCTCTGAACTCCCAACTCCATCAGGACTCAGAGAAGAGGACAAAAGGAAGGACATTCAGAAATAGTAACAGGTATTGTTAAATGGGAAACTGGGGAATATTATGCATGTACAAACTATTGTATTTACTGTTGAATGTAAAACATTAATTCCTCAATAAAGAAACAAACAAACAAAAAAGACCAGAAAAAAAAAAAGAAATAGTAACAGGTGTAGGTGTGACATAGAAAGGAAAAGAAGACAGGACCATAAAAAATGAGAAAAATATATAAATATAGACAAATAGTTACAGCAATAATATGTGGCACAAAATGAAAAGACTGGCTTAAGGATCCTGGTTCAAGCCCCCGGTTCCCCACCTGCAGGGGAGTCGCTTCATAAGCGGTGAAGCAGGTCTGCAGGTATCTGTCTTTCTCTCCCCCCCTCTGTCTTCCCCTCCTCTCTTCATTTCTCTCTGTCCTATCCAACAACAATGACATTAATAACAATAACAATAATAACCACAACAATGTTAAACAACAAGGGCAAAAAAAAGGGAAATAAATAAATAAATATTCAATTCAAATTCTTACCTGTGACCTTGGGGGAACTACTGTAGTTTCCAGTAGAGGAAATGGGGACACAGAACTCTGGTGGTGGGAAAGGTGAAAAATTATCTTAATAATTTTGTGAGTCAATATTAAGTCACTGATAATATTTTTTTTTTAAAAAGTCTGAAGGGTGAATTGATTTTGATTAAAATCTGTGCAAAATGTTGGGGTTGAAAAATGTATAGGGTAATTTTTTTTATTACTTCTTTCAACATTTTTAAAATTATGCTTTGGCCCCTGAGTTCTGTTTAGAGAATCATAAAGGATAGCAAACAATTTCTGTAGTTTCCTAAGTGAGTATATGACTGAAAATTGACCTCTTCAATAATCATGATAGATATTAGAACTCAATGATTTTCTCTTCTTCTGTTTTTGTAGACAAAGTACTTGGGCCACCATATCCTCTTAACATCGAATAAAACTCGAGCATACAATTTTATTGACATCTGTCTAACAATAGGGTACTTTTCAACTACTCATATTTTTGTATTTGAATAGTTCCTACAGAAAAATCGTATCTGTTCCTGACATCACAGGGGTAGTGATGGCAAGGTCTCCCATGATTTAATAAATTTGTTAGACCCAGAATTAATGAGTTCAACTCTTGTAGTTCAAAATTCCATAAGCATTATAAGAACCAATTTTCTAATACATAGCAAGACTACTAAAATAATCAATTCCAAAAACCAGACTCTTGAAAAACCTCCTAATTAAACTGTTTATTATAATTTATTCACCAGAAGACATTAGTCCAAGCAATTACATCCTGCCTTTTCTGAATGTGTTGGCAGAACAAAATGTTATGTGTTATCAGTGATTCTGTCACTTATATAACAAAAAGTCAGAGATAGAATGTTTGGTGTGTGTTTTTTTTTGTTTTTGTTTTTTGCAGAATATCAGAAGCCCTATTTGATCAAATAAACATTATTAGTTCTATTAGATTTAATTATTAGAATTCATTTGTCCATCTTTAAGACAATCATTAAAGAATTTATTAGATTTTGGGACCTAACATTTATTTAAATAATACTTTTTTCTTGAAAAAGATTGCAATAAATTCAAGAAAAATTAGTTTGACAGCTCTTTGTATTGACTAATGAATCCAGTAGTCATTTTATTCCAGTTCATATAGTTTGCTTATATTCTTAAAAATCTATCTATGTATCTTAAAGTCCTACTTTATTTCCCACCCAGTGAAGTCACAGTTTTATAAAGGAATAAGGAACTGAGACATAATTGTGTATTATAAAATGATTTAGTCGATCATAACTCTGTGACTAAACCATGGCTTCAGAAAACTTTGCATATTTGAAAATTATAGCCTTAGCCCCTGCATGACTATTTTAAATAATAATAGAGGAGAAGGAGACTGAATGTTCTGGATATAACTGGAAATAAGCATGCAGAACGATTTAATCTGCTTTTTAATGGCTACTTTAAGTCTTTTCAAATTTTTAATACAGCAATAACACATTTCTAAAGAACTGACACAGTTTCGTCTGTGTCTCGACCAATGTATCTCAGTGTTTGCCCATCTTTCTGATTTCCTGGTAATATCCTAGATTAGTGACAATGTGACAGCAATATTGGCCCATCAGAGAAGTCATGTTATGTTCTTCTGGCTTTCTCTACAAAAATGCTTCACGAATTTTCTGACAATCCAGTAGAATGCTGGGTTTTAATGTTGGAATTCACTGTTAACACCTAAATACAGGTTACAGAAGTGAATGCAAGTCTCCTTGTATTTATGACCTTATACTCAAAGGAATTATGCAGAAAGCTAGCATAGATGTCCTACGGGAGGGCAATTAAGAAAAACTATCATAAAAATGTCATGTTTCCATTTTGAAGAGCATCAAAAGGAAGAGGTGACTTATTAGGTGATAAAGATTATAACCATTGTTAACAAGAAAGCTGTATTGTGTCATAGGCCAGAGGGTGATAGCTTCTTCTTCTTCTTCTTTTTTATTTAAGAAAGGAGACATTAACAAAACCATAGGATAGGAGGGGTATAACTCCACACAATTCCCACCACCCTATCTCTATATCCCACCCCTCCCCTGATAGCTTTCCCATTCTCTATCCCTCTGGGAGTATGGACCCAGGGTCATTGTGGATTGCAGAAGGTGGAAGGTCTGGCTTTTGTAATTGCTTTCCAGCTGAAGATGGGTGTTGACTGGTCGATCCATGATCCATACTCCCAGCCTGCCTCTCTCTTTCCCTAGTAGGTTGAGTCTCTGGGGAAGCTTCTTCTTATATTGTATCTGTAAATAAGTATTTTAGAGAGAAATCATAAAATTTGTAAAGATGCAAAATGTGAACTTTCAAAGGCAAGGCATGTCTATTCTAAGATTTCAAGTATCCTGACAATCTTTTGGGCAAAGTCCACTACATCAAGTGCAAGTTATCAATTGATTCCTCTGACAACAGTTCTCTGCCCCCAAACCTCCCCCCTCCCATCCCAAGGAAAAGATGATGAGATATTGAGATATGGCTCAGAACCAACAACTGACAAGAGGGACTTTGAAATCTAAATGAAAAAAATTTCCAAAGTAATGGAAGCGTGTTATCTTCAGCAAACACAGCCTTGATGACTCTACTTTCCCTGGTCAGTCCATGTCAGGCATTTTGATTTCCTGTGTGGAAGCTTCTAATAAATCACATAGCTAACAGACATAAAATAGGGGCTTGCAGGCACTGGGCATGATTATGTTACAAGAGAGAAGATTTACAGAGAGTCATAAAAAAAAAAGAGCATTTTCTTCATTGTCACAGGAATGAGAGATGAAGTTGATGTTTCATGACTCCAAGTGTGGAAACCAGGAAACTAGAGGAAGACAGCATGACCTAAAGGAGAATGTTAGGAAATAACTGTTCTCTCCTGAGACAGAGTGAATCATTCAGACAATAGGCATTGTTAATCTAACAGATAATCTTAGTCTCAAGAAGAGACTAGGTCATAGTCAATTAATATTGTCTATTAATTAGATGAAAAGGTAAAATGATAGATTCTGTCATTCTCAACACACTAATATGGGGCATAGAGAAGGAGAAAGAAGGAGGCCAGACATTGATACACTTGGTAAAGCACTCATTGTGCAAGGACTGGGGTTCAAGCCAGGTCAAGGTTCATGAGTGGTGAAGCAGGTCTCCAAGTGTCTCTCTGCCTCTCTCCCTCCCTATTTCCCCCTCCCTTCTCAATTTCTCTTTGTCTCAATCCAATAATAATAAATAAGTAAACTTATTTTTAAACAAGTAAACCCCATTGATCTGATCAAAGGCCCATGTCTATTCCTATTCAGCACAGGAGCCTGTGTGACCTCTGAGTTCCTGTCAGTCTGAGCTTGCAGTCCATGGTTACAGCTGGGAACATTCTATGTTGCATTCATGTCAGGACCTGTCTTCCTCGAGGGGCAGAGTAGGCTGACCCAGTCTCCCTTCAGACAGTGGGGCCGTCCCTGCCATTGCTGCTCTGCAGTGAAGGGCGAGGTCCTGGAGAGGCCCAGAAGAGGGTTTGTGATAACCTTCCTGAAGGTATAAAAACAATGTAATGTAACTGAAATTTTATTTCAAAATGCCAAAATGAAAATTTGGAGTTTATTAGTGCTTTAATTTTCAGTGTGTGTGTGTCTGTGTTTGTGTGTATTTGTATGTGTGTATGTATGTGTCTGTAAGGCTCAAATGGGGCACATGCATGGTTTTACTTCTCTGAGTCACCTTTTATTGAGAGAAGGACACAGAAGTGATCCTATGGTATCAGAACTTCCTCTGGTATCACAGAACCTCCCACACGGAGCTGAGGTTTGAACTTGGGCCATGCACATGATTAGGGGTGCCGGGCTAGCTTCACGGGTGGGAGAGAGAGACAACCAGGGGACTCATGGATGAGTGGTATGCAGTTCAGTCTTTATTCATGTGGAACGCAGCACAATCTAAGCTATCTCTAATCAAAATCCTGTCCTTATATATCCTGAGGTGGAAGTGTCAGGTCCGAAGAGGATATACTTAGGATAGGGGGTGGGAAGAAGGAAAAAGTGTGCAAAACAGTGAGGATTAAACCAATGCCCTGGAGGCAGGGCGGTGCTTAGTTAACAGTGGTTATGTAAATAGAATACAGTGTTAAGCAGGGGGAATTAAACCAGTGAAACAGAAGGAGGTCTTAGAAGCAGAATTTAGAAGCATACCAACAAGGGGTTTGCCCTATCCAGTGCTCTATCTCCCCAACAACATGTAGATTCTCTAGATAGAGTGCAGAACACATGTGTTGATAGTCATTTAAAAATTTTTTTTTATTTTTTTATTATTGGATAGAGACAGAGAGAAATTGAGAGGGGAGAAGGAGACAGAGAGGGAGAGAGACAGAGAGACACCTGCAGCCTTGCTTCACTTGTGAAAACTTTCCCCCTGCAGGTGGGGAGCTGGGGCTTGAACCTGGGTCTTTGCACACTGTAGTGCATGCACTTAGCCAGAACCTGTTCCCTTGACAGTCTTTCATAATTAAAGGCAAACCTAGTTTTGTGTCGTAAGAAAATGAAAAAGAATGCATGCATTGAAAACCATTTACATTAAACAGGAGCACCTAATATTAATAACTCAAGACAAAATACAACATGTATTTTGATATTCTGAGAGATAAATGTAACATATATGATAAAGAATTTGAATGATAAAAGGTGCTCAGAATTCCTCTGCTGTAACACAGTTCCTCACAGGCATAGTCATCACCTGCCCTTTTTCTTTATAAGTTATTTAATGTTGATTTACAGAATTATAAAGTAACAGGGGTACAATTCCATAGAGTTCCCACCACCATAGTTCTGTGGCCCATCCTCTCCACTGGAAACTGCTGTAGTTCTCCCAAGGTCACCAATATGGGCTGATTCTATAACTATCTATCTATATCATCTATATATCTCTATATATTTTCTCATTTTTTAATTTTTTTACCTTCATCTCATTTCTAGTTCACACCTACACCTATTACTACTCCCTAGTGACTTTCCTTTTTACCTATACTCTCTCAGCTACAAGAAACTGTGTCTGGAATCTTCTGGTGTTTTCCAGATTCACTTCTCCTTCATTGATGGTATAAAAACAAGATTCCTGGTGATAAAGACTTCAGGTCCTGGTGGAATGGGATTCCGATCCCTATGCCTTACTTCCCCCACCTACCTTTCTTCATGTATCTTTGAACCCAAAGGAAAGTCATGATGTTCTGACTATTCATATTACTTTGAGTAATAATCTGTGCTTTGCATTATGCATGTCTAGTCAGCTTCCATGAGACTATGGTTGACTAACCTATTCTAAAATACCAGCTCTTCTCACTTGACAGAGATAGTGTGTCCCAGCTAAAAGGAAGAACTTTAGAATCAAACCATCAGATTTTTAAATTTGACTGCTGCCATTAAATAAGTCTTGGAAACCTTCCTGTGGGAATGTCAAGTGAGAGAGTGCAAGTAATGTGCTAAAATTCTGCCTGCCACATACAAGGAATATAATTACTTTGTATCCCTGTCATCTTCTTCCATTCCAAAATTATATCGCAAGGGAATTCTATTTAACTATAACAATCAGCAGCTGGGGAAATGTCTCAACTGGTAGAGTGCAGGGTTTGAATAGCTTTGGCTCATGGAATTATCCTCTGGTCCTCTGGCTTCTTTTTATCTCATATAAAACAAAGAAAATGAATCTTAAAAAAAATCACAGATAGCTGCATTGTCTACCCCACTAGGGAAAGAAAAACAGGCTGGAAGTTGGATTCACCTGCCAATGTCCATGTCCAGTGAAGAAGCAATTACAAAAGTGAGAACTCCCACCTTCTGCATCCATAAAGAATTTTGGTCTATCATCCTAGAGGAATAAAGAATAGGGAAGCTTCCAATGGAGGGGATGGGACAGGAAACTCTGGTGGTGGGAACTGTATGGAATTATACCCTTGTTGTCTTACAGTCTTGGTAGTCACTATTGAACCACTAATAAATATTAAATATATAGTAAAAGAATACTGCCAACCAACAAATTTTTAAAAAATATTTATTTATTTCCTTTGTATACCCTTGTTTAATTGTTGTAGTTATTGTTGTTGTTGGCTAGGACAGAGAGAAATGGAGAGAGGAGGGGAAGACAGAGAGGGGGAGAGAAAGACACCTGCAGACCTGCTTCACCGCCTGTGAAGTGACTCCCCTGCAAGTGGGGAGCTGGGGGCTCGAACCAGGATCCTTACACAGTTCCTTCTGCATTTCACCACCTGTGCTTAAGCCTCTGCACTACCACCTGACTCCTACCAACAAAAATTTTAATCTGTTAACAAATTGTAAGTTTTTATTCTGCTGGTTGGTTGTCTCTTCTCTCCTCTCCTTTCCTTCTTTTAAAATATAATTTTACTGAGGTGTTAATGGTTCACAGTGCAGTTGTGACATGAGTGTACAATTTCTTATCTCCCCGCTAAAGGTGCCTGTAGAACACTTGTACCCCCAACTTAGGCCCTTTTCCATCATTATGCACCAGGACTCCGGCCCTCTGACTCTCTTCCTCCCCCAGAATCCTTGTTTTGACACAATATACCAAGATTTACTTTGTGTTTCCCCTTTCTGTCCTTGCTTCTTAAATTTCACCTATGAGTGAGATCATCTGGTATTCATCTTTCTCTTTCTGGCTTATTTCATTTAACATGATTCCTTCAATTCCATCCAAGGAGATGGTTCCAGACAGCTGAGTATTATTCCATTATATGTAACACGACTTTCTTAGCCACTCATTTGTCATTGGCCAACTGGGTTGCTTTATGTAGGATTAGGATTAGGGTTAGGATTAGGGTTAGGGTTAGGATTAGGGTTAGGTAAAGGATTAGGGTTAGGGTAATGGTAATGATAATGGTAAAACAAGATCTGAAGAAATTATGCCTTGTAGGGAAGACTATTTTCATTCAGTCTGTTAAAATTTTCCTTTATATTAATGTCTTCCTTGGCTCTATAGAAGTTATATCAGCTGCTATGGTTTCTGGTGTGAAACTTTAATTTGGTCAGTCTTTTCTGGCCATGTCTCATCTACCTTTCTTGGCTGTGTCTAGGGAATGGAGGTAACTTCTATTACTTTGTGCTGTTTTTTCTTTTGTACATTTTTTATGGCATATTTCTTATTTTCTTACATCTTTGAATATCCCCTGTTTTTCTGTGGTACATTTCTAAAAAAATTATTCAAGGAAGTTTTATTTTTCATTAAATCCAAAAGACCTGGCTGTGGATTAAATGGTTTTCTTCCATCTGTTTCTCCTCATCATTCCGTGTCTTCTATCCTCTTAGAGCTGGGTTTCCTTTTAAATCCTAGTTATTTCTTGGGACTTGGATCAGGTTTAATCTCCCTCCGTTAGACTTGTTGACTGTGCTCTGCCAGATTCTCTGATTTTGGGAGGTCATGGCATTTCTCTAGTGATTTTCCTCAACAATCTTGCAGGCTGGCTTATCTTACTCTCCTCCCATGACAGATTCCAGATTCCCACTGTCTAGTTCATGTCATTTCTACTTATGCTGTGACAGTTTACACTATGTGTATGTGCCATGGTCTTGGTGGTGGAGGCTATAGTCATTAAAAAAAAAAAAAAAAAGAACAAAAGCATGTTACTTTGCTTCATCTGGATTTAACCAAACAGAAGGTTTATTACATTGAGGTTACTTACAGCAAAATAGGTGATGGGGCAAAGATAGGCTTGTGGTGATGGCAAGAGCCATAAGTCATAAGCTTGTTACCAGAGCTCCTCTGCACATGTTCAGGTCTTCGGGGAAGCATCACGGTAGGTCCTGGGGAGAAGGAGAGCAGGGAAGGGCAGCAGGAAAAGAACTCAACTTCCACCAATATATGTAAATCACTTTCTAAAAACTCAAAATCCATGTGGGTATAGTATGCCCTTCATAGTATGCCCTTCAGGCTAATTTCAGCTGATGTAGGCTAATGTATGCTAATTATATTCATGTCCCAACTGGGATAAGGGCTAGTAAGTAATTGATGGCATATGTCCCTAGAAATACAAATATGATGAAGAATTGTGAAGAAATGCCATACTATAAGCATGCCCATAAGTTAACAGAGTCAATTCTTAGAAATAGAGATGGGGACTAGGGAGCTAGCATAATGGTTCTACAAAGGACTGCTATTACTGAGGCATTGAGATCTCAGGTTCAATCCCCAGCAATGCCATAAGCCAGATGGAGGTAATGCTCTGATTTCTGTCTCTGGCTCTGTGTATTCCCTGTGTATCTCTTTATTTACAAGGCCACATAAAATATTTAAAAAAATAGAGATAGATGTGTTGAACATTAAAACTCACTTTCATTTTAATAGTCATTGTGAAGTTGTCTCCCTAGAGGTTGACTTATTTTACTTCTACTAACACTATAATTAGAGAAATCTATTTTTCTCCATAGCTGACTAGCAGATCTGTTGTAATTTCAAAGTTTTTACTATCTCACTATAGGTTCAAATTATATCATAGGCTTTAGTTTGTTATTCTTTAATTTTTTTCCTGCTAGAAGGCTGGTTATACTTTTTTACATTTAGGAAACCTTTTAAACCTCTAAATGTGGCATTCATAGTCTTTGACCACTTATTTTACTGGTTGTTGATTTTATTATTTTCAATATTTTTATTTTACTTAAGCCATTTTTTATTTGTGATGAATAGTGGTTCACTGTGGGTTGCTGCGGGTCCTTTGCCTCCCTGGCCAATGGTAGCGAGGGACCAGAGAAGCCCCTGGGGGTTACAGGGATATTTCTGGTGTGGAGGGTGACATGCGAGAGGAAGAAGCCATGCCAGGCTCATCCAGCTCCAGGAGAAGCCTCTGGGAGACAACTCGTTTATAGGGAGATGCAGGCAAGCAGATATTTCCATATTCCAAAAAGGAAGGTTGAGGTAATCATTAACCCAAACACAATGTGAAACAATGTATAGTTATATCTTGACCTACAAAGTATTTGATCACAACTGGAAAGGCTTGGCCATGAGCTCAACAACACAGTTTTCTCAGGAGGTAAATTACAGGCACTTCAGGGCAGGGGGAAGGGAGAAATTGAGTAAGATCAGGACATGTGTGGTGGTTTTCAAGTCAGCCATACACAATACACAGTAATTCATGGCCTTTGTTTTAAGGGGACAGAGTGGCATGTACAGAAAGGTTGCCCCATCTGGGAAAGCCATCCATCATTAGTTCACGAGGTCAGGGGGGATCTGCCATTGTCTCTACCCGGGAAGGGGGAGAACTTGGGGTCAACCCACTCAGACTCTCATGGAAACAATGGTCTGGACTTCCTGGACAGTGGGCCCACTTCCCACAGTCCACAAGATTATAAGATCACAGGGTATATAGTTTCACAAGGAACCCACCATCAAAGTTCTGTGTCCCTACTTTCCCAGAGATAACCATCTTAGTTCTCACAAAGTCTTAGAGACTGTTGTTTTCTAACTTCTACATTTTGTTTTTGTTCTGCAAGTTCATGTGCTTTTTTTATTCTCTAGATTCCAATATGAGTGAAAATACTTGGTAATTGTCTTTCAACTTTTTACTTCTTTTACTAAATATAATCACCTCTGATTCCACCCATTTTGTCCCAAAGGACAGGAAATCATCTTTTTTTTTCTTGATTGCTCAGTAATATTTAATGGAATATGTATGCCTATAACTTCTTCATCCCATAATCTGTTGATGGACATCTAGGCTGCTTCCACTCTTTGGCTATTATGAACAAACAGGGGTGCATATGTCCCTTCAATTAGTGCTTGAGTGTCCACTGGATAAATGCCCAAGAATGGCATTACTGATATATCCTGTTAAACATTTTCATTTGTTTAAGGACTATCTGTGCAGCTTTCCAAAGCAGCTGCACCAGTTTGCATTCTCACTAATGGTATAATAGTGCTTTGGACAATGGTTTCATTCATCTTAATTTCTAGAGCATTCTCTGTATCATTTATGTGGCCTATGAGATTTGAAGATCGCTCTGTAGTTACCTTTTGATATTATTTATTTATTTATTTATTTTACCAGAACACTGCTCAACTCTGGATTATGGTGGTGTGGAGAATGTACCTGGGATCATGGAGATTCAGGCATAATATTCTCTTCTTTAAATATTATTTTTATTTGTTTATTGGATAGAGACAGCCAGAAATCAAGAGGGGCGGGGAGATAGAGAACAAAAGAAAGAGAGACACCTGTTGCCCTGCTTCACCGCTCTTAAAGCTTTCCCCCCTGCAGGTGGGGATCAGGGGTTTGAACCTGGGTCCTTGTACAATGTAATGTGTGAGCTTAATCAGATGTTCCACCACCTGACCACAATATTCTTTTTACATAATCACTATGCTAGCTCCACCACCCTGCATATACTTCTTGAAATATACTTTTTTTTTACCATGAATACGTGTGTGTGTGTGTGTGTGTGTGTATGTGTGTATTTGAATTTTCAGAACTTTTATTATTTTCAGACTTTGAACTGATAAGTTGGAAAGTTTTCTCTATTCAGAGAATACAAAGAAATATACGTTATTTTTGGTGGTATTTACACTACCTTGATTTCATTTTTGGCTTAGGTTGCTACTTGTTTTATTGTTCTAATAATGTGACGACTTGGTTCTGATTCAACTGGTTTTCAACAAGAAAGAATTTAATTCAAATTGTTGGATAAAAATATAAGGACTGAATAGTGGCACACCTGGTTAAGCACACATATTATAGTGTGCAAGTACACAAGTTTAAACCCCCAGTCCCCACCTGCAGAGGGGAAGTTTCACAAGCAGTAAAGCAGGGCTACAGGTATGTCACTGCTCTATCCCTCTCTATCTCCCCTTTACTGGTCAATTTCTCTCTGTCTTTGTCCAGTAAATAAATAATTAAATAAATAGATATATTTTAAAATGCTATTTTCAAAACATACATCATAAAAATAATCTGAGTTAATGAAGTTATATCTTAAACTTTGTTTGCTCTTGGAAAAACTAGGAACAGGTTTAACTTGCTGTAAAATTGAGAGAATGGTTTCTTGGGGGTGTCGGAAGATGGAGGACTGAGAAGCTTCTAGTGGCTTGAGCTCTGACCACATCTTCTGGAAACAGTAGGATTTTCTGCCTTTAGTAGGCCAGTTAATAAGGGGTCCTAGCGGTCACACCAAGGAGGTGACTATAACTTAATTTGGGTTAAAAAAGAGTATAAAAAAAGGGGAAAAATTTTTTTCTTTCTTTTAAATTATTAAGCACACTTCCTCCCCCTTACCCCCGCCCCATAACCAGTCCCTGGGGCCCAGATCCTAGCAGGCTCCCCTGCTGAGCCTCTTTCTTTACCAAGATTCCTGTCCCACCAGGGAGTATCATTCATTCCAAGGGTATAGACCCTTCTGAAACCTCTGGCCTTTTTTCTTTCTAAGTAGCCAACCCCCCCACCTCACCCCACAATAGATAATTAAATAATTAAAAATAAATATAATAAAAAAACTCCTTTCACTGCTCTTTTATGACTGTTCTTTTTCTTATCTTTTTCTTTTTTCTCTCTCTCTTTTTTTTTCTTTTTCTCATTCTTGTCATCCTTTCTTCCTTAATCCTACAGCTTCCAAAGCCACAGGCCCCATCCTCCACACCACCAAACAGTGTGCTTTTTTGAATTCACTGATACACATTTGAGAATTATTTTGGGGAAGAATTCTGACTCAGTGTTGAACTCTCACTGCGAGTATCTCTGCTCAACTTCCCTTCCTCCTTTAGCTGCACCTAGAATATACAGTGGATAGTAGATTTGCATAACTGTCTATTTCAGCTATCCCTGTCTAGTCCTGAGGTTGTTTTTTTTTTTTTCTCTTTCTTAACAATCAGCTGCCTCTGATCACAAGGTTCAAGGTAATTGGGGACAGGGTTTTTTTTTTTTTTTACCCTGCTCTATTTTATTATTAATATTATATAAAGGCATATATCTTCCTCCCCTTTAGGTTGATCAGAATTAACTCTTAGGGTATCTTTCATTGCTAGGGTAGTGGGCATCTTATCTATTGTGGAAGGAACTTGTCTCGTTACTCCTACCTCCTCTACAGACTCTCCCCTCCCTCCTCCTCCCAGCTAATTAAATAAATTAAATTAAAAATAAAGTAAGCAAAAAAAAAACCTTTCCTTTCACTGATATGTGTGTATCTCTGCTCTACTTCCCTTTCCCCTCTTGTTACCCCTAGAATATACAGTGGATAGTAGATTTGCATAACTATTCTTGCTATCCCTTCTTTCTTTTCTCTTTCTTCTTCACTGGGATTTGGTTACTGTTTTTTAACTGGAGAAATTATTTGGCTAACTGGTAGTGATTAAACTGCTTCAATACTTGCTTCAGTTGCTACTGTAATTCCTGAGGTTGGTGAGTGAAATTGTCATAAAGGTATTTAGTACAGTGTTACTTGTGCTCAAGACACAACAACTGAGGAACAACAGAGCATAAAAAAAAGAAGAAACACATAAATAAAAAAATGGGTAGATCAAAAACCAATAAAACTGCTACTCCAATGAATGAAGACAAGAGCCCAGAAGAAACTACAAATCAGCCAGAAGTAACCATAGATAAGAAAAGTATACAAGCAATAATAAACTTATTAATCACAGAAATGAAAACAACATTGGAGGAAAGGAATGGCAGTATTAGGGAAACAACAGTTGAGACCCCCAAGGAAAATACTGATTATCTTGAGGCAATTAGAGAACTGAAAGCTGAAATAGCTGTAATGAAGAAAGAAGCTGAGGCAAGGGAAAGCAGACTAACAGAAGCAGAAAACAGAATTAGTCAGACAGAAGATGAGTTAGAGAAAATGAAGAAAGAGGTGAAAGAGCTTAAAAAGAGATTGAGAGACACTGAAAACAACAACAGAGACATATGGGATGATCTCAAAAGAAGTCACATTCGTATAATTGGCCTGCCAGAGGAAGAAAGAGAGGAAGGGGAAGCAAACATTCTAGAGGAAATAATAGAAGAAAACTTCCCAGACCTGAATAACAGAAAGGACATCAAGATTCAAGAGGCCCAGAGAGTGCCAAACAGAATCAACCCAGACCTGAAGACACCAAGACACATCATAGTCACAATGAAAAGAAGTAAGGATAAAGAAAGGATCCTAAAGGCTGCAAGAGAGAAACAAAAAGTCACATACAAGGGAAAACCCATAAGATAATCTGCAGACTTCTCCACTCAAACTCTAAAAGCCAGAAGAGAATGGCAAGATATCTATCAATCCATGAAAAAGGGTTTCAACCAAGGATAATATATCCTGCTAGACATTCATTCAAACTAGATGGAGGGATCAAAACCTTCTTAGACAAACAACAGTTAAAGGAGGCAACCATCACCAAACCGTCCCTGAAAGAGGTTCTAAAAGACCTCTTATAAACAAGAACATCACTATAATACTGGCAATATATCAGACCAAAGAAAAAAATTGTTTTTAAACAATGGCACTACAATATATTAAATCCATAATATAAATAAATGTTAATGGCTTAAACTCACCCATCAAAAGGCACAGAGTTGGGGTATGGATCAGAAAACATAATCCAACCATATGCTGCTTGCAAGAATCCCATCTGTCACAACAAGATAAACACAGACTTAAAGTGAAAGGATGGAAAACTATCATACAGGTTAACGGACCACAAAAAAGGGCAGGAACAGCCATTCTCATCTCAGACACGATAGATTTTAAACTAAATAAAGTAATAAAAGATAGGCAAGGACATTACATAATGATTAGAGGATCAATTAGCCAAGAAGACTTAACAATTATTAACATCTATGCACCCAATGAGGGACCATCTGAATACGTCAAGTACTTACTGAAAGAATTTCAAAAACACATCAATAGTAATACAATAATAGTGGGAGACTTCAATACCCCATTCTCACACTTAGACAGATCAACAAAGCAGAGAACCAACAAAGATACAAGAGAATTGAATGAAGAGATTGACAGACTAGAGAATGGTTTCTTTTCGGCATTTATCAGCAACATGTGTGGAAGTAAGGATATTGTTGAAGTAAATCATATGACTAAGTTCCCTGTTTTCTTCCAACACACCTATTTTCTGTGAAATGACTGGTATCCATTTGTAGAAGAAGAAGAACGAGGAGGAGGAGGAGAAGAAGAAAAAAACAAAACAAACAAGCAAAAAACAGAACTAGAATCCTTTTGACCACCCCTAAGTATCTTCCCAGCTAACAGTAAAGGGACATTGTAAAGAGCATAACTCACCAGATAAACTTACCAACTGGCTTTATTTGGGGGAAGTCTTTTCCCTATTAGCTTTCATTTTCTCAAAAGTAGACAACTGAAAAATGATGTATCTTTAATAGCAATGAAAAGATCAAATGCAATAAAGCAAATACATTACCTAGTATATCGATTGTTCATTAAGTAGCTATATTTATGTTAATCCACCTGCCTGGTAGCTATCAGACTCAGGCACAAATTACTAAAGTCATGGGCCCCTTGGACCATACCTAAAACAGACTTGCTGATTTCTTTCCACATGAAGAACCCTAGTTTCATCTGTTCTATTTCTGCATTTATATTCCTGTTTATTAAACAAGTTGTCCTGCTTTATATCTTAGCACCTTTCAGTCAACAAATTTCTGGTATTACAGATGTTACCATGACACCAACCTGATTTCCCTGGACAGACAACCTAACGAATGTGTCCTGGAACCCCACTTCTACAGAGCCCACCCCACTAGGGAAAAAGAGAGACAGGCTGAGGGTTTGGATCCATCTGGCAATGCCCATGTCCAGTGGGGAAGCAATTACAGAATCCAGAACTCCCACCTTCTACACCCCATAAAGATCTTTAATCTCTACTCCCAGAGGGATAAATAATAGGGAAGCTTCCAATGGAGGGGATGGGACAGGGAACTCGGGTGGTAGGAATGATATGGAATTGTACCCCTGTTATCTTACAGTCTTGATAATCATTATTAACTCACTAATAAAAAACAGCTATATCTAGATGTTGATGTTTTATTTTAGATGATTCCATAATTTCTAAAATCTTCAGATACTAATGGGAACAAATTTATTTATGTTAGCCAAAAGTAAAGGCAGCATTGAAGAACACAACATTAATCTTCAAACTTATCCTCTCATTCCTTTGATTGAAAACAGCAACTTTCTTCTCTGAGATGAAGCCTTGGAGATATCCATCTCAAGATATTTGAAAAATAACTTTGCAAGAGCTCACTTGTTGGTGACAGTAATTGTTTAGTTCTATATCTTCCTAGTGAGATGCAGAGTAACATGTACAAAAGCAGGAGATAAATTTTGAAGAAGGCCTTGGCGTGTCAGCTTTGTGCATTTTGAAATCACATCAAGCTTTCTGGACACAGTTTGAGATGAATGTTCAGTGTCTTGGTGTCACAGTTTTTTTTTTTTTTGACATGTTCCCAAGGTCTCATCATTTTGTCTGTTCATTCTTACACTTCAGCAAGTAGCAATGACTTTGCTGCTCCAAAATCCTGCAGTATCTCTTTTCTGTAAATTTAGATTTTAGCTGCCATGGTCACATACTAAATGTGTTTGTAAGAGATGTGAGAATTTACAAGTCACCTTTCAAGTGCTTAGGGATAAATTATCTTTATTTAATGAATATCTCCAAAACAAAAGCACAGGTGGTCATCCCACTTTTGTTCTTGATACCTTGGAACAAAGCTACAAGAGACAATTGGAATCACTCAATTGTCCTAAAGTGATGATTTTTAATTTTAGTTATGGAGACTTCTTGAATTGGACTTTCATCTTACTGGGAGACTAGAGCAGTAGAAATGATAGTGAAGGGCCAAGTGGTGGCAAAGCTAGTTAAGTGCATGTGTTACCATGCACAAGATCCCTGATTCAGGTCCCTGGCCCTCAACTGCAGGGAGGAAGCTTCATAAGTAGTGAAGCAGTGCTGCTGATGTCTCTCTGTCTCTCTCTTCCTCTCCATCTCCCCTCTCTCTTTCTCAATTCCCCTCTGTTATATCAAATAAAATAAAGTTAAAAATTAAAAAAAATGGTAGAGTGGCAAAGTGAAGATGCAGTCTCAAACTATACACAGGTTATGACTTGTTCAGATTGTGACTAATTATTTCAGTAGCAGTATTGACATATTGAAAAGCAATAAAAATTAAATTTACAAAGCACTCCTACATCACCATAAGGACATGTGTCCATTCTTACTATTAATAAAGACAGAGTGCAATATTTAGTATTGTCATTCATGAGTTGGGTCTATTTGAAGATTATTTGCTGCTGTGATTGTGAGTTCCCTCACATAATTAGTGTGAGTAATAGCACTTACCTCACTGGACAATTATGAGGACAAAATGAGAATGCACATCTAAAACTATAAGCAGAGTGTATAGTCTATAAGGAGTGCATAGTTTTGATGATCACTTGAAAAATTATCTTCGAAACATTTTTCATGAAATATATAGATACAAACTATAGTATCATTCTGTCCATGCAAGGGATTGAACCCAGGGTCTTGGGCATACAAACTATGCACTCTACCAATGTGTTGTTTTTTCCATGACTTGACCAGTATAATCTTAAATAATCTAAGGCATTTTTTTCCTTTTTTTGTGGTGGTAATAAAAGGCTTGGATTATCTGTAACTTGAACTATTTTTATAGTCATACCCACCTCTAAATTTAAATGTAAGGATTTGAATGACTTCCCAATCTTTTCCTATTTACAAGTCATACTAGTTCACCTCTGGTATTGATGTTCTTACCTCATGCCAGTGACTCTCAATCTTGGCTGAACATCTGGATCACTTAGGTTGATTTAAAATTTTAGCTATTCAGACAACATGCTATCTAACAGACTAATTAAACTAGAGCCACTGTGTGGGGGAGGGCAAATCGATATCAGCACTTTTTTAAGTGATGCTCTTTAAAAATCTTTTAATTTATTAATTATTGGATAGAGACAGGAAGAAACTGAGAGGGGAGGGGAAATAGAAATAGACAGAGAGAGAAAGAGAGAGAGAGAGAAAGAGAGAGAGAGAGAGAGAGAGGGAGGGAGCTGCAGCCCTGATTCAACACTCATGCAGATTTCTCCTTGCAGGTAGGGTCTAGAGTCTTGTTCCCAGGACCTTGCACACTGTAATGTGTGTGCTTAAACAGATGAGCTACCACCTAGCCCTTAGAAATTCTCTTTTCAAAGTTTTATTTCCGTTTTATTTACTTATTAATTGGATAGAGACAGAGAGAAATCAGGCGAGAAGGGGCAAAGAGAGAGACAAAGAAAAAGACAGACACCTGTAGCCCTGCTTCACCCCTCCCTTGTGATGCTTTCCCCCCTACAGGCGGGGGCCAGGGGCTTGAAAGGGATCTTTGTGCCTATATTTCGGATATCCATGTTCCTTCCGTTCTGTTGTCCTTTCAGCTTTAAGAAAACATCTTCCAAACCTGACTCCCAACATACTGAAGGACTTTTTAGCGTTGTTGTCTCTTTATCTCTCTCTCTCTCTTTCAGAAAAGAAGAGGAAAAAGAGAGGGTGAGGATAGATAGCATAGTGGTTATGTGAAGAGACCTTCATGCTTGAGGTTCCGAAGTCCCAGGTTCAATCCCCTGAACCACCATAAGCCAGAGCTGAGCAATGCTTTGCTATTTTTCTGTCTTTCTCTCTCAAAAATAAATAAAATACTTTAAAAAGAGAGAAAGAGAGAGAGAGAGAGAGAGAGAGAGAGAGAGAGAGAAAGAGAGAGAGAGAGACCGAGACCTCCCATTTCCTGGTACAATATGACTTTTTGCTACTTAGGAGAACAGAGAATTCAAATGAATGGGAAATCGAAGGTGCATTTGTCCAGTTTATTTCCTTGATGTGTAAATTTCACTCCCCAATCCATGTACACGTCATTAACTATTACAGAAGTTAGCAAACTGACTAAGCGTAACTGTAAAAGAAATTGGGAGATGCCTCAAGTGGGGCAGCTTTGTACTCAAACAGACAAAAAACAAACAAACAAAAAAACCCCACCTATGTTGCCTTATAAGAAAAAAGACAGCTTTGAGATGAAAAAAAAAAATCATTCTTCAACAGAAGTGACTGTGTAAGGCATTCAAGTATCCAGACCCATATTCCTTTGGTCCCTTAAATATGGTCCCAACTCAACGATGCAACCCCTTCTTCTTCTAGCATTTGCCCTTCTTCCGTAGCCAGTCAACTGGTCAGGTTGAAAGCTGTCAGGAGCTGCTTGTTGCTGGCTTTGAAAGTGACTTGGAATCCATGTGGATTCAGTCGGCTAGGAAGGATTGTCAGTTTCCCCAATGAATGGGTACGATGTACCACGAGAAGGTCGATCCAATGCATCCCGATGCAACCCCTGACTGAACTGAGCTGGAAACCCTGGATTTCTAGAGGCTGTGAAATCTCTCCAGATTTAAAATCCCAGTTTATAAGAAAAAATCTTAGCATTTTGAGTTTTTACAGCCAGACAATCTGTGAGAGTATCCATATAGCATGAGCTAGAGGGGAGAAAATAGCACACTTAGACAGCTTCTGAAAATATTCTCTGTGCTCTAGCTGCTTTTGAAAAATGGTACTGGGAAGTCGACTCTAGATGTTTTCATTGATATACCAACAAAAAAATGAATGGCAAAAAAGAAGGTGGAGCGGGGGCGGGGCAGGTGCGGGGGCAGGGTCTCTGCAGGTTAAGCTTACTTGGCACTAAGTGCAAGGACCCAGGTAGGGATTTGCAGTTGGAGCCTCTGGCTCACCATCTGCAGGGCAGGAGTCGCTTCACAGGCGGTGAAGCAGGTCTGCAGGTGTCTCTCTTTCTCTCCCCCTCTCTGTCTTCCCCTCCTCTCTTCATTTCTCTGTCCTATCCAACAACAACAGCAATACAATAATGACAACAACAATAAAGTGGAAAAATGGCATCCAGGAGTAGTGGCTTTGTAGTGCAGGCAACGAGCCCCAGTAATAACCCTGGAGACAAATATATATATGCAAAGTAATAGTGTGCCCAATAAAATAGCTCACTAGATAGTGCACCTGCTCTGCAAGGTATACAATCCAGGTTAGATCTCAGCCCCTGCTGCAAAGGAGGCAACTAGTGTCTCCCCTCCTCTCTCTCTCTCTCTCTTTCTGTCTGAATAAGTGAACAAGGTAGCTTGAAATGGTGAATCCCAGTGACAGAAAACCAAAGAAAGAAAGAAAGAGAGAAAGAGAAAGAAAAAGAAAGAAAGAAAGAAGAGAGAAGGAAGGAAGGGAGGGAGGAAGAAGAATTGATGTCACTAAGAGTTGGCTTATCAATCAGGATCACAAAATCTAGGAACCTTAACCGGTATCAGACTTTACTAAAAATTTAAAGAAAGTAATGTCGAGTATGAAAATATCTAGGCTAGTAACTCAATTTTCCGTATAGTAGCAATATTCTCCCTGCTATAGTATTGACATGGAAAGTCTCTAAGTGCTGTAGGTAAGGTATTTCTGACACAAAATGAGATGTTCTCTTTCTTTTAATTAAGTAGTTAATTTATCATCATTATCATTTTAGATCAGTGCTCAGCTCTGGCTTCTGGTGATAGGGAGTATGGAACATAGGAATCCAGAGCCTTAGGCATGGGAGTCACTTGTCTACCCAGCCTGAGGTGGTTCTCGTTTTCTATGTTGTTAATTATATAACTGGCATTACATTCTGTCACTTGTCAAACCCCACAGATCTATAAATTACAGGTGTTTACCACTAGATGTTTTCAATTAATGTTTACATAGAGATGCAATTAGATTATATTTCCCCAAACAAAGATGGTGGACACAAAAGAAAATATATACCCCATTAAATAGTCTATGGTCTAAATATAGGTTTGTTTCAGTAGCCCTAGTTCAAAGACTGTTATGATGGAGTCAGGTGGTGGCACATCGGGTTAAGTGCTCACCTTACAGTGCTCAAGGACCCAGGTTCAATCTTCTGCTCCCTACCTGCAGGAAGACAGCTTCACAAATAGTGAAAGAGGGCTGCAGGTGTCTCTCTTTCCCTCTCTGTTTCCCCCTCTCTTCTCAGTTTATGCCTGTCTCTATCCAATAATAAATAAATAAATAAAGGATATTTTTATATCCATGTCAAGTGGAGAAGCAATTAACAGAAGCCAGAACTCCCACCTTCTGCAACCCATAAAGAATTTTGGTCCAGGGGCCAGGTGACACACCTGGTTGAATGCACATGTTACAGTGTGCAAGGACCTGGGATTCATCTTACTGTTTCCACCTTCAGGGGGAAGGTTTTGCGAATGGTGAAGCAGTATTACAGTTGTCTCTCTGTCTCTCTTCCTCTTCATCAGCTCCTTACCTCTTGATTCCTGGATGTCTGTATCCCACAAATAAATAATGATAGTAATAATTAAAAAAAAAGAATTTCGGTCCATACTCCCAGAGGGATAAAGAATAGGGAAGCTTCTTCCACTGGAGGGGATGGGACACAGAACTCTTGTGACAGGAACTATATTGTACCCTTGTTCTCTTACAATCTTGTTAATCATTAATACATTAAAATATAATGAATGAATAAAAATATTAAAATATTTTTAAATTTAAAAAGTCATTATGACACACAACTTTTTCTCTTTCACTGCTGCAATGTGTGTATGCGTGTGTGTGTGTGTGTGTGTGTGTGTGTAGGGAGGAGAGAGATGGAAAGAGACAGAAAGATACCTGCAGCAACATAGCACTATTCTACCCCTAGTGAAGTTTCCTCCATACAGTTGAGGACTGGAACTTGAAACTAGTTCTTCCTTAGGGTTGTGCATACTTATTATGGGATGAGCCTCTACTTGGTCCTAGGACATCATAGTGTTGATGAGAAATATTCCCCATAAATCTGTCAGCAAATGTAACCTTACATTCCACTGAGGAAGAGTGAGTTGCCTGCCCAAACTCTGAGGAATAATGCATGATAGAAGTGATCTAGTGGGAGTTGGGCGGTAGCGCAGTGCGTTAAGCGCAGGTGACGCAAAGCTCAAGGACCGGCATAAGAATCCCAATTTGATCCCCCGGCTCCCCACCTGCAGGGGAGTCGCTTCACAGGCAGTGAAGCAGGTCTGCAGGTGTCTATCTTTCTCTCCCCCTCTCTGTCTTCTCCTCCTCTCTCCATTTCTCTCTGTCCTATCTAACATGACAACATCAATAACAGAAACAATAATAACTACAATAATAAAACAACAAGGGCACCAAAAAGGAATAAATAAATAAATAAATATTTAAAAAAGAAGTGTTCTGCCAGCAAAAATGAATAGGGCACAGGAGAAGTTTAGCTAAAATGCCCTGTAGGCCTTTTTTTTTTTTTACTGATTATGTAAAATGTAAAGACAATATCTGCTGTCTTTCTATAACTCAGCACAAGTCTTCCTAGCCCAGAGTTAATCTCCCATATTGATTTCAGATGAAATTTCATTTAAAACTGCCACTGATGGGAAAATATTGAAAGTTACACATGAAAAATCACCCATGGAGTAACTTTGGGGATTCTTTAACCAAATTAATCTTTACACTGAGGGAAACAGCAAGTCTCTTTTCTTTTCTCTTCTTTTTTTTCTTTCCTTTTCTTTTCCTTTCCTTTCTTTTCTTTCTTTTTCTCCATTTTTTATTGGATAGGACAGAATGAAATTGAGAGAGGAGGGGTAGGCAGAAAAGTAGAGAGACAGAGAAACACCTGCAGCCCTGTTTCACCACTCATGAAGCTTTCCCCTTGCAGGTGGGGACCAGGGTTTGAATCTGCAAACTTGCTCACTATAATGTGTGTGCTTAACCTGTTGTGCTACCACCTGATCCCCAACAGCGCAAGTTTTAAAGATGCTTCGGAGGGGCTTTTTGGAGTAGTGCTGCTGTTCCATTCTCTTTGTATGCATCATCACTATGAAAATGTCTATAACATTAAAAAGTCATGCTGATGTAAGTCAGTCTACATCAGTAAGTCAGTCTAAGTCAGTAAAATCATATTATTCTCCACCACCCCCCCTTTTTATTAGTGCTTTGGCATCTCAGCAACTGGATTAAAAGTCAACTGAGTTGCTTTTGTTCTAGTGAAAAGGAAGATGGTATGGTATTTTCTATATAATGGCAATTCCCCAGGGAGTCGGGCTGTAGCGCAGCGGGTTAAGCGCAGGTGGCGCAAAGCTCAAGGATCTGTATAAGGATCCCGGTTCCAGCCCCTGACTCTCCACCTGCAGGGGAGTCTCTTCACAGGCGGTGAAGCAGGTCTGCAGGTGTCTTTCTCTCTCCCTCTCTGTCCTCTCCTCCTTTCTCCATTTCTTTCTGTCCTATCCAACAGCAATGACAACAATAATAATAACAACAATAATAAAATAATAAGGGCAACAAAAGAGAACAAATAAATAAATAAATATTAAAAAATAGAAAAAATAAAGGTGACTCGCAGCTGTATAGAGAGATTTTAGCTGGAACTTGATGGCAGAGAAGGACCTAGGGGGGCATTGGATTGTTATGTCGAAAACTGGGAAATGTGACACATGTACAAACTACTGTATTTTACTGTTAAAAATAAACCATTAATCCCCCAATAAGTACATTTAAATAAAAGAAGAAATTGTGGATTAATATAAATATGACCAGTGAGAGAAAGCGGAAATCAAATATTGGGTGTACTGATAATTTTTCAGAATGTTATTCTTATGATTGGATATGCATATCAATTTGTTACTGGCCAAATTAAATCTACCTGATACTTAAAAAAAATATTTATGGGGAGTCTGGCTGTAGCGCAGCGGGTTAAGCGCAGGTGGCGCAAAGCACAAGGACCGGCATAAGGATCCCGGTTCGAACCCCGGCTCCCCACCTGCAGGGGAGTCGCTTCACAGGCAGTGAAGCAGGTCTGCAGGTGTCTATCTTTCTCTCCCCCTCTCTTTCTTCCCCTCCTCTCTCCATTTCTCTCTGTCCTACCCAACAACGACAACAACAATAATAACTACAACAATAAAACAACAAGGGCAACAAAAGGCAATAAATAAATAAAATAAATATTAAAATATATATATATATTTATTATTGAGAAAGAGAGAAGGAGGAGAGGGAGAGAACGAGAGAGAGAGAGAGAGAATCAGTCATCACTGTGGTGCATAAACTGCTAGGGATTGAACTTGAGACCTCATGCTTTCGAAGTTCAATGTTTTATCCACTGGACCATCACTTGGACCACCTTTGTTGCTTTCAAACATGTGATTATTTAATCTGAGGCCAACATTTCCATTTGATCCCTGAGTCCTGCTATAGGAAGTATTTACTTACTTATTATTATTATTATTTCTTTAATCTTTTATTATGATAGAGACAGAGACAAATAGGATGAGATAGATAGATAGATAGATAGATAGATAGATAGATAGATATAGACAGACCACTCATAAAGCTTCACCGTAGCAGGTAAAGACTAGAGAACTGAACCCTGAACTTGCTTGTATATTTCAGCGCTTACACCACCACGTGGCCCCCAGGAATAAGGATTTTTGCAGAAAACTAAAGAGACAGACAAGTCTAGTTGACTTAGGTGAGTGACAGTCAAAAGTGAGCAAATACAATGGCTTTCATGTAAGGACAGTGAAAGGAATTTAAAATTTAGAAGCAAGAAAGGTTTCAGTGGAACAAAGTGTGTGCTATCCAGGTTGAGAGTTCTGAGCCTATGAGATCTCTGTGAAAGCTGAAGAGAAAGTCAGCACTGTCAAGAGGCAAAGAAAAAAGGAGACCAGCAAGAGACGGGAGGAAAGAAGAATCAGAGTAGACCTGGGAATCCAATTTAGTGGTGAGATAAATACTGGCTTAGTTATGGAACTAGAATTGCAAGATAGCAGGATTAAATGATGGACTGACAGTCCAAGCTTCCTCTCAAGCATTTATCCAGGTTCAAGTCCCAGCTTTGCCATCAGCCAGAGCTCAGCAGGGCTCTCTCCTTCCCTCTCCCTCTCCCCTTCCTTCCCCTCCCCTTCTCCCTCCCCCTTTCACTCTCCTGTCCCTCCCCCTCTCCCTTTCTCTCCCCTTCTCCCTCTCCCCTACCACCCCTCCCCCTCTCCCTCTCCTCTTCCTCCCCTTCTCCTTCTCCCTGCCCCTCCCCTCCTCTTCTCCCTCTCACTGTCCCTCTCTCTCTCTGCCTCTCTATCTCTCCCTTCCTCTTGATTACTGGGTGTTTCTAGTCAATAAATAAAGATGATAACAATAATAATAAAAGACATTTTTAAAAAGATATTTTTGTATGTTCTTTCTCCTCTTCCTCTTCTACCTTTTTCAGGTCTTAGCTCTCATATTGCCTGCCTCCTTTCACAATACTTCATGTAATTGATAATTGGATATAGGCAAAACAGTAAGAATGGCCTTAGCTAGAACCAGCCTTGAGTCTTTTTCCAGGAATAAAAAACCTGGGCACGTTTTGCAAACAATAGTGATTGATCCAATACAAACACATTTGCAGGGCTATCAAGTGAGCCTAATGGTTCTGCAAAAAAAAAAAAAAAAAAAAAACCAACTTTCATGCCCAAGTTAACAAAGATGCTAGGTTCAATCCCTGTCATCCCCATAAGCCACAGCTAAGCAGATTAAAAGAAGAAGGAGGAGGAGGAAGAGGAGGAGGAGGAGGAGGAGGAGGAGGAGGAGGGGAAAGGGAAGGAGAAGGAGAGGGAGAGGGAGAGGGAGAGGGAGAGGGAGAGGGAGGAGGAGGAGGAGGAGGAGGAGGAGAAGGAGAAGGAGAAGGAGAAGGAGAAGGAGAAGAAGTAGGAAAATGCAATGGGGAAAAACAATCTGTCATTAAAGAAAACTCAAAGAATATATCCCTAGGAGAAGCAGGATGACAAAACCCATCTGAATTGGCAAGTGTGGGGCTGGGGGGGGGGCGGATACCATCTCTCATCTCCCCATGATCAGTGTCTCAGAACCCTCTAACTCCAGACACAGCTCTTTTCCCACTGGAATGCTCCAGGCCCCAATGCCTTCTCTGCTAATCCTTTTCTCTCTTTTGTGGCAAAAATTACCATATTTCTTACTAATTTACCATATTTCTTTTTTTTTTACAGTCTGACTTTTTTTTTTAATTTAAGAAAGGCGACATTAACAAAACCATAGAATGAGAGGGGTACAATTCCACACAATTCCCATAACCCGATCTCCACATCTCACCCTCTCCCCTGATAGCCTTCCCATTCTCTATCTCTCTGGGAGTATGGATCCAGGGTCATTGTGGGATGCAGAGGGTGGAAGGTCTGGCTTCTGTAATTGCTTCCCCGCTGAACATGGGCATTGACTGGTCAATCCATACTCCCAGTCTGTCTCTCTCTTTCCCTAGTAGGGTGAGGCTCTGAGGAAGTGGAGCTCCAGGACACATTGATGGGGTCGTCTGTCCAGGAGTGTCTGGTCAGCATCCGGAACCTGGTGGCTGAAAAGAGAGTTAACATACAAAACCAAACAAATTGTTGAGCAATCATGGACCTAAAGACTAATAGTGCAGATGAAGTGTTGGGGGTATTCCCTGCATGCTCTTGTGTACTTCTGCTTTCAGGTATATATTTTTCCCCTAGTTTATGGGCATAGGTGAACCTATGCTCTATCTCAGGGGACCTGGACTAGGATTGGGGACTTTATTGGGGAGTGGACCACCTGGAATGGAATTAGAGAATACTATGAAAGGAAAGGTCTCACCTGAGTGATGAAGCTGAAGGGTTATCATTCCACACCTGAAGTCTCTGGTCACAGTCTGAAGTGCAGCATGCTAGGGCGGCACTCCTTGTGTTGATTAGATTGTGATCCGCGAATACAATATTATTTGATTTGAATTAAGAGCAGCATGCAGAAAAGTGGGCCCCACCCTAAGGTTCCAGGACTGGGGGAAATATAGGCTCTATAGTGGAAATGTGAGGTTCCTATTGTCTTAGGGTTCAAGAAGACAATGGATAGTTATTGTTATCATCACATTATTTGGTGATAGGGTTAACTTTGGAAAGTCCCTTTGATAGGGTTTGGGGTACAGTACCCAGCAACTTGTATACAGCTGTGCTGTCAGTTACTTCTGTTCTCCCTGGTCTAGACTTTTGGGAGAGAACATATCAAAGACAGCCTATGTATTAAAAAGACTCAGTCTGGGTTTTAAGAAGTTCTAGACATATCATCAGTTTTTCGCCTCTCATATTAATTAAATAGTGGTTTAGATAATGTTTACACTTTAATAGGATTGTACATAAACACCACTCCCACCACTTAAAGACTGTGTCCCATCTGCACCACCCAACCCTGCCCCCCCCACCGTGCCGGGAAGCCCAATGGCCACCCTCCCCTTCACCACAGTGTTTTTACATTGGTGCCCTGCTCTCTATTTAATCAGATCCTGCTTTTAGTTTCCCTTTCTGTTCTTCTTTCTCAACTTCTGTTGATGAGTGAGTACATCCCATACTCATCTTTATCTTTCTGACTTAGCTCACTTAACATAATTCCTTCTACCTCTGTCCAAGATGGGTCAGAGTAGGTTGGCTCATTTTTCTTAATAGCTGCATAGTATTCCATTGTGTATATGTACCACAGCTTTCTCAGCCACTCTTCTGCTGTTGGGCACCTGGATTCCTCCAAGGTTTTAGCTATTATGAATTGTGCTGCTATGAACATAGATGTACACATATCTTTTTGGTTGGGCATTATGGAATCCTTGGTGTATATCCCCAGGAGAGGAATTACTGGGTCATATGGAAGGTCTATGTCTAGCCTTGTAAGAGTTCTCCAGACTGCTGTCCTGAGAGGCTGGACCAATTTACATTCCCACCAGCAGTGTAGAAGGGTTCCTCTGTCCCCATAGCCTCTCCAACATTTGTTGCTGCTGTCCTTTTTGATGTATGCCATTCTCACAGGAGTGAGGTGGTATTGCAATGTTGTCTTTATTTGCATCTCTCTGACAATCAGCAACCAGGAACAGTTTTTCATGTTTGT
This sequence comes from Erinaceus europaeus, assembly GCF_950295315.1. Classification (NCBI taxonomy): domain Eukaryota; kingdom Metazoa; phylum Chordata; class Mammalia; order Eulipotyphla; family Erinaceidae; genus Erinaceus; species Erinaceus europaeus. The sequence goes on from NC_080166.1 coordinate 57,913,476, forward strand.
TAGCCTTTTGGATCTCCTCTGAAGTGAATGTCTTGTTCATATCCTCTGCCCATTTTTGGATGGGGTCATTTGCTTTTTTGGTGCTAAGTTTGCTGAATTCTCTGTGTATTTTGGTGATTAGTCTCTTATCTGATGTTTGGCATGTGAAGATCTTCTCCCATTCTGTGAGGGGTCACTTTGTATGTGTTATAGTTTCTTTGGCCGTGCGGAAGCTTTTCAATTTGATGTAGTCCCATTGGTTTCTTTCTGCTTTAGTCTTCCTTGCAATTGGGTTTGTTTCATCAAAGACGTCCTTGAGGTTTCGGTGGGAAAGTGTTTCACCAATGTTTTCCTCTAAGTATTTGATAATTTCTGGTCTAACATCCAGGTTTTTGATACATTTGGAGTTGATTTTTGTTTCTGGTGAGATAAGGTGGTTCAATTTCATTCTTCTGCATGTTATAACCCAGTTTTCCTAGCACCACTTATTGAAGAGAGCCTCCTTTTGCCATTTAATCCTTTGGGCCCCCTTATCAAAGATTAGATGTCCATAGGTGTGGGGGTTTAGATCTGGGCTTTCAATTCTGTTCCACTGGTCTGTGTGCCTATTTTTGTTCCAGTACCAGGCAGTTTTGATGATGATGGCATTATAATATAGTTTGAGATCTGGGAGTGTGATGCCTCTGTTTCTGTTTCTTTTCCTCAAGATGGTTTTGGCAATTCTAAGTGTTTTCTGGTTCCAGATAAATGAATGTAGTTTGTGTTCTATTTTCTTAAAGAAGCTTGGTGGAACTTTGATGGGTATCGCATTAAATTTGTATATGGCTCTGGGGAGAATATTCATTTTGATGATATTTATTCTTCTGATCCATGAGCATGGGATGTCTTTCCATTTCTTGGTATCGGTTTCTATTTCCTTGAAGAGTGACTCATAGTTTTCAGTATACAAGTCTTTCACTTCTTTGGTCAGCTTTATTCCTAGGTATTTTATTGATTTTGTTGCAACAGTGAATGGGACTGATTTCTGGATGTCTTTTCTTCAGTTTTAGTGTTTGCATAGAGAAATGCCACTGATTTTTGTACATTGATTTTGTAGCCTGATACCTTGTTATATTGCCTAATAACTTCCAGTAGTTTTCTACTGGATTCTTTAGGTTTTTCTATGTATTCTATCATGTCATCTGCAAATAGTGAGAGTTTGACTTCTTCCCTTCCAATCTGTATTCCTTTTATTTCTTTCTCTTGCTTGATTGCTATGGCAAGAACTTCCAATACTATGTTGAAGAGTAATGGTGATAGTAGGCAGCCCTGTCTAGTCCCTGATCTGAGGGGAAATGCTTTCAACTTCTGTCCATTGAGTATGATGTTGGCTGTTGGTTTGCTATATATGGATTCCACTATCTTTAGGAATTTCCCATCTATTCACATTTTTTGTAGAGTTTTGAGCGTGAATGGGTGTTGGATTTCGTCAAAGGCTTTCTCTGAATCGATTGAGATAATCATGTGGTTTTTTGGCTTTGCTTTTATTGATGTGGTAAATGACATTGATTGACTTGCGGATGTTGAACCAGCCTTGCATTCCAGGGATGAATCCCACTTGGTCGTGATGAAAAATCTTTTTAATGTGCTGTTGTATCTGGTTGGCCAAGATCTTATTTAATATTTTGGCATCTATGTTCATCAGAGATATTGGTCTGTAGTTTTCCTTTTTGTGTGTGTCTCTATCTGCTTTGGGTATCAGAGTGATGTTGGCTTCATAGAAAGTGGAAGGGAGTGTCCCTGTTTCTTCGATCTTATGGAAAAGCTTTAGGAGTATGGGTATTAACTGTTTCCTGAAGGTTTTGTAGAATTCGTTTGTGAAGCCATCTGGTCCAGGACTTATGTTTTTGGGGAGATTCTTAATAAAAAATTAGATTTCTTTGTCTGTGATTTGTTCATTTAGGTTTTGTAGCTCTTCTTGGTTCAGTTTTGGAAGGGCATATGTTTCTAGGAATTCTTCCATTTCTTCCAGATTTTCTAGCTTGGTGGCGTATAGTTCTTCATAGAAGTCTTGCATGATTTTCTGGATTTCTGTGGTGTCGGTTGTGATATCTCCTCTATCATTTACAATTCTATAAATTTGAGTCTTCTCCCTTTTTTGTTTAGTGAGTCTGGCTAGGGGTTTGTCAATCTTGTTTAATTTTTCAAAGAACCAACATTTGGCTTCTTTGATCTTCTGTATGTTCCTCTTATTTTCGATGTTGTTTATTTCTGCTCTAATTTTAGTGATTTCTGTCCTTCTGGTTGCTTTAGGGTTTCTTTGTTCCTCTTCCTCTATGTCCTTAAAGCATGCATTAAGTTTGTTTATTTGGGTTTTTTCTTGTTGTTTAATATGTGATTGTATGGCTATGAGTTTCCCTCTCAGTACTGCTTTAGCTTTGTCCCAAATATTTTGATAGGTTGTGTCTTCATTTTAATTTGTTTCCAGAAACATTTGTATTTCCTGCTTGAGTGTCTCTCTGACCCAGTGGTTCTTAAGCAGTATGTTGTTTAGTTTCCAGATTCTGTGACTTTTAATAATTTTCTGTTTGTTGTTAAATGTTGGTTTTACTCCACTATGGTCTGAGAAGATACTTTGGATGATTTCAATGCTCTTGAATTTATTGATGCTGTCTTTGTGGCCTAACATGTGGTCTATCCTTGAGTATGTGTTGTATGGATTTGTAAAGAATGTGTATTCCAATTTTTGGGGGTGAAGAGCTCTGAAAATGTCCAAGAGGTCTAGTCTGTCCATCTCTTCATTTAATTCTATTGTTTCTTTGTTGATTCTTTTTTTTGTTGATCTAAGTGTGAGAGTGGTGTGTTAAAGTCTCCCACTATTATTGTATTACTATTGATGTATTTTTGAAGTTCATTGAGAAGGTGTTTGATGTATTTAGATGATCCCTCATTGGGTGCATAGATGTTAATAATTGTTATATCTTCTTGGTTGATTGATCCTCTAATCATTATGTAATGTCCTTGCCTGTCTTTTATGACTTTATTTAATTTAAAATCTATTGTGTCAGAGATGAGAATGGCTGTTCCTTCCTTTTTTTGTGGTCCATTAGCCTGTAGGATAATTTTCCATCCTTTCACTTTAAGTCTGTGTTTATGTTGTTGGGTCAAATGGGATTCTTGCAAGCAGCATATGGTTGGGTTATGTTTTCTAATCCATCCTCCCACTCAGTGCCTTTTGATGGGTGATTTTAAGCCATTGACATTTATTGATATTATGGATTTAATGTGTTGTAGTGCCATTGTTCAACAAGTTTTTATTTGATATGTTGCCAATATTCTTGTTTATAAGAGGTCTTTTAGAACCTCTTCCAGGGACGGTTTGGTGATGGTTGCCTCCTTTAACTGTTGTTTGTCTAAGAAGGTTTTGATCCCTCCATCTACTTTGAATGAATGTCTAGCAGGATATATTATCCTTGGTTGAAACCCTTTTTCATTCAGGGCTTAATAGTTATCTTGCCATTCTCTTCTGGCCTTTAGAGTTTGGGTAGAGAAGTCTGCCGATAGTCTTATAGGTTTTCCCCTGTATGTGATTTTTTGTTTTTCTCTTGCAGCCTTTAGGATCCTTTCTTTATCCTTACTTCTTTTCATTGTGACTATGATGTGTCTTGGTGTCTTCAGGTCTGGGTTGATTCTCTTTGAGACTCTCTGAGCCTCTTGGATCTTAATGTCCTTTCTGTTGTTCAGGTCCGGGAAGTTTTCTTCTATAATTTCCTCTAGAATGCTTGCTTCCCCTTCCTCTCTTTCTTTCTCTGGCAGGCCAATTATACGAATGTTACTTCTTTTGAGATCATCCCATATGTCTCTGTTGTTGTTTTCAGTGTCTCTCAATCTATTTTTGAGCTCTTTCACCTCTTTCTTAGTTTCTCTAGCTCATCCTCTGTCTGGCTAATTCTGTTTTCTGCTTCTGCTAGTCTGCTTTCCCTTCCCTTGGCTTTCTTCATTACAGCTATTTCAGCTTTCAGTTCTCAAGGTAGTTAGTATTTTCCTTGACGGTCTCACTGTTGTTCCCTAATACTGCTATTCCTTTCCTCCAAAGTTGTTTTCTTTTCTGTGATTAATAAATTTATTATTGCTTGCATACTTTCCTTATCTATGGTTACTTCTGGCTGATTTGTAGTTTCTTCTAGGCTCTTGTCTTCATTCATTGTATTAGCAGTTTTATTTACTCTTGATCTACCCATTTTTAATATGTTTTTTATTTTTATGTTCTGTTGTTCCTCAGTTGCTTTGTTTTATGTACAAGCCACACTATACTAAATACCTTTATGACACATGCAATCACCACCCTCAGTAATTACAATAGTAACTAAAGCAATGACTGAAGCAGTTTAACCAATACCAGTTATTCCCACAATGTCTCCAGTTCAAGAAAAAATAGCAACCAAATCTAAATGAAATAGAAAGAGAAAGGAAAAAACGGATCGCAGGAATAGACAATTATCAAATCTACTGTCCACTGTAGATTCTAGTGGTAGCAAGAGGGGAAGGGGGAGTAGAGCAGAGACACACACAAAAAGAGTCCGCTCTGAGTCAGACTTCTTCCCTGAAATAGTTCACAAATAAGTATCAGTGAATTCAGAAGTCAGAGGGAGGAGGAAGGGAGAAAGGAAGATAGGGGGGGAAATAGAGAAAAGAAGGAAACAGAAAAAAAAGCAGTGAAAGGAGAGTTGTATATATATATTTTTTTCTTTTTAATTGGCTTGGAGGTGGGAGAAGGGCGATAGTGTATAGAGGAGGTATGAAAAGTGATACAAGTTTCTCTCACAGTGGGTGATAATTCTTGTCATCTAGCAATGGAAAGTATATTAAGAGTTAATTTTGTTCACCTCAGGGGGGAAGGGATATGTGTGTGTATATAATAGTATTTGTAAAATAGAACAGAGTAAAAAGCCCAAGTAGTGGGTCTACAGCTTGGACAGTTCCCTGTTAGCCTATGTACATTTAGTCTAGACAACTGATTGAGAAAGAAAACACAATACAAAACAAACGTGAAAAAAAGGAAAAAAAAAACTTTCAAGCAGGCTGGGTGAGGCTTGCTTGATTGCTAATTGTCACTTGAATGGGTCTAAGTCCCTTACTCAGAGGAACAACAGAAATAGCCTAGAAATTTGGAAGCAGGGTTTAATGGCACCCCGGTGGGCCAGGAATCTTGGTAAAGAAAGGAGCTCCACGGGGAGCCTGCTAGCAGCAGCTCCCTACCCCCAGGGTATGGTTATGCAGAGAGGGGGGCTGAGAGAAATAATCAAGAAATTTCCTTTCCTTTTGTTCTAATTTTTAACCCAAACTGAATTATAATCACCTCCCTGGTCTACCTTTAGGATGCCTCCTTGCTTGTCCCACTGAAGGCCAGGATTTCAAGGCTTTCTAGCACTTGATGTCAGAGCCCACAGGTGCTGCTACATTCTAGTCGCCATCTTGGCTCTGCCTCAATTTACCATATTTCTTATTAATTTATTTTTTTAAATTTTTTCATTTTATATTTATTTATTTATTTTCCTTTTTGTTGCCCTTTTTATTGTTGTTGTTATTCTTGTTGTTATTGATATCATCGTTGTTGGATAGGACAGTGAGAAATGGAGATAGGAGGGGAAGACAGAGAGGGGGAGAGAAAGAGAGACACCTGCAGACCTGCTTCACTGTGTGTGTGTGAAGTGACTCCCCTGCAGGTAGGAACCTGGGGGCTCCAACTGGGGGCTTGAACCGGGGTCCTTATGCTGGTCCTTGAGCTTTGTGCCACATGAGCTTAACCCACTGTGCTACCGCCTGACTCCCCATTTCTTATTAATTTCTATGCTATAGAAGGGCAAAGACTGTTCACTTATATTCAATTATCTATACTTTCTATAACACCAGTTTAGATCTTTCAGAGTATGGGGCCTTCAAATATTTATTAAACTAGACTTGACATATTTATATTTAGCATAATGTAGTGAATCGAGCTTGTATCTAGTGATTAATAGAATACATAATATCAGTGAATCTAACACAGAATGAATATAATATTTCATATGAACATGGGCCTCCCTCCATATGTTTGATTTATTTTGTACTCTTTTCCTGTTTTTGAATCTGCTTGGCAATGAATCAATGCATGCATCTGCCTGACAGGCCTTCTGTCAGCATTTTTTCACAGAGAAAATTCTGAATTTTTTATGTGCCAGTCTAGTAGAATATTGGGAAATACTACATTTTTCACGTACAGAATTACTTACAGATTACTATGCATACGTGCACTATTCAAAGATGATGGTAGTATTTCTAGTTTAGTTTTCTTTCTTTTCACAAGACAGAGGGAAACTGAGAGGAAAGAGGGAGGCAGATAGAGACAGAGAAACACAGAGAGAAAGAGTGGGGGAGAGGGAGAGGAAGAGAGGGAGGGAGAGGGAGAGAGAGTAAATTACAGTTATGATAGTTCTTTTTCTGAGTCCTCTACTATGCTGGATGCAATTTTCTCATGGATAATAAATATAGACAAATACAGCCAATTTCTAGTGATTTCTGTTTGCCCTGTACTCAACTAACATTTACAGATATTTTCTCATTAATATATCTTGGTTTTGCCCACTTCCTATCAATCCCTCAATCACTGATTCACTTTTCTTTATTAATCTTTTTCCTGTGCTTTTGGAATTGTTTCCTGCTGTGTCTCCCTGTTGTCCTATTTGTGAGTTATTGTCAGGCTTTTTATTGACTTTGAGATGAGAGTCAAAGCACCTATTGTGATTTTCAAAGGAGTCTTTGAGATCAACCTTTAACATCTTTTCTTCTTTAAAATCTCCTTCATGCTTTTCAGCCCTATCAACAAATACCTAGTTTGTCAGTATTCCATTTATATTTTCTTTTCCCCTTCCTTTCTTCTTTCCTTCCTTTCTTCCTTTTGTGATTTCTCTTTCTCTATCTTTTTAAAAATATTTATTTATTTATTCCCTTCTGTTGCCCTTGTTTTATTGTTGTTGTTATTGATCTTGTCAATAATAGAGCAGAGAGAAATTGAGAGAGGAGGGGAAGACAGAGAGGGGGAGAGAAAGAAACACACCTGCAAACCTGCTTCACCACCTGTGAAGTGACTCCCCTGCAGGTGGAGACCCAGGGGCTCTGAGGGCTTGAACCAGGATCCTTCCTTTGGGCCTTGCGGTTTGCACCATGTGCACTTAATCCACTGCGCTATCCCCCAGCCGCCCCCTGGTGTTCTATTTGAAGGTGTTTATTTTTGGTTTCTGTACTTCTTCTCCACTAACATCACTAGTGGTTCACTAGACACGACACTCTACTCAGCTATTAAAACTGATGAATTCACTTTCTTCACTTCAGCTTGGATGGAACTTAAAGAAATCATGTTAAATGAGATCAGTCAGAAAGAGAAGGATGAATATGGATGGTCTCATTCATGAGAAGAAATTAAGCAAAGTTGCAGGTGTCTTTCTCTCTCTCTCTCTCTCTCTCCCCCATCTCTATCTCTATATCTTCTCTCAATTTCTCTCCATCCTTTCCAATAAAATGGGAAAAAAATGGCTGCCAACAGCAGTAAATTCTTAGTGCAGGCACCAAGCCCCAGCAATAAGCCTGAGACAAAGAGAGACAGTGTGGGAGAGAGAGAGAGAGAGAGAGAGAGAAATGGAGAGAGAGAGAAATGGAGAGAGACTAGTTATGTAAGTTAGACCAGCATCTTTATGAGAATAGATTCAAATAGGACATTTTAGAGAGTGATATAACTAGATCAGATTGCATGTTGCTAAACATTTTATTTTAGCATACATACAAACGAAGAGAAAAAAAATCTGCTGGATTTTTCCCAGGTAACTTCTTCTTTTTTAAGATGGTAAATAACTACATTTCCCAAATGGATTATAGGTGTATAACATTAAAGTTTTAAATATTCTACTTCAAAGTTTGTCTCTCTAACATATGGATTATTGTGAACTAAAAGGTCATTGAAAACCAGAAGTAGCAAGATAAAGGTCTACAGCAGGGTCTACAATTCCCTTTTATAGAAGATATTTACATGCATAATGGGATTTTTCCCTTTGCAAATGATGTGTCTTTCTCTCCTAGTCTAGGAAAATTCTTTTTTAAATAATTAATTTTGGATAGAGTTAGACAGAAATTGAAAGGGATGGGGGAGATAAAGAGTAAGAGAGAATGAGAGACACCTGCAGCATTGTTTCATTACTCATAAAACTTCCTCCCTACAGGAGGGGGAATCAGGGTCTTGAAACTAGATCCTTGAGCACTGTAATGTGTGCTCTCAACCAGGTGTGTCTCAGCCCAGCCCCAGGAAATTTCTTGGGTTGAGGAAAACTCTTAAGGCTGACTGAATATTAATGGCTAAGTATCCATTTAAGTCTGCATAAGAAATCTAACTCCACAGTCTTTGTCTACCATATTATTCTGGTCATCTTTCCCTAATTTGCTTTTCTTGCTCGGAAGCCCCAGAGTCCTTTACTTTGTTTGAGGCCCAGGATAACATAACAGGCTTATATAGAAGGCAGGCGCACACACACACACACACACACACACACACACACACACACACACACACACACACACACATTTGATATTCTCTAATCATATTGGAACTGTTTTCCCACTGAATGTTGACTCTGGTCCCTGGGAGTGGAGCTGTAAGTCCAAGACCTAAAAGTACCATTTGGCTTAATCATTAAGTAGCATGGAGTGAAGACAGATCTTGGAGTGGAACATTCTTGACAGTCAATATGTTGTGGCAAAACATTTGCCAAAATGAACTGGGCAAGACCTTGAATATAAGACCGATTGCAATCCGAGACCTTCATGCATATTCTTTCTGTTGAGTGGTTGTTTATTCCGTTGAATTCCTTCTCTTTTTTTGCTTGCCACATTGAAAATCCTACCAGATGGAGTGGATGGGGGGTGGGGTGGGGTGGTGGGAATACAGGTTCAAGAAGGATGACAGAAGACCTAGTGGTCTTTTCCATATAACACATGTAGTGTTATATGGAAAACTGGAGAATGTTATGCATGTACAAACTGTTGTGTTTACTGTCGAATGTAAAACATTAATTCCCCAATAAAGAAAAAAAAAAAAAAAGGAAAATCCTACCAGAGATGTGAACTCAAGTTAAAAGTAGCTACTCGAAAGAAACACAGCAAAGGGTGGCAGGTGGTGGTAGCACAGCGGGTTAAGCGCAAGTGGTACGAATCGCAAGGACTGGCGTAAGGACGCCGGTTCAAGCCCCTGGCTCCCCACCTGCAGGGGCGGGGTCGCTTCACAAGTGGTGAAGCAGGTCTACAGTTGTCTACCTTTCTATCCCCCCTCTGCAGTTGTCTATCTTTCTCCCCCTCCTCTCTCCACTTCTCTCTGTTCTATCCAACAACAACAACAACAATAACTACAACAATAAAAACAAAAGGGAAAATGAATAAATAAATATTTTAAAAGGGGGGAAAATGAAAGAGAATAAATAAATAATTATGTAAAAAAGAAAGAAAAAACAGAAACATAGCAAAATAAAACAGAACAAAACAAAAAAAGATAAAGAAAAAAAGACAAAAAAAAAAGAAGTTAATAAAACACAGTTCAAGTAGACTTTCACCAGAGAGTTTTATAATACAGAAACTTAAATCAGTCATGACAGGAAAGAAAGGAGGCATTTGTACCCAAGCTGAGGCAGTGATAAAGTGAGTCTCTAAATCAAGAAGCAGTTTTTAGCAGGAGATAAGACTGGACAAAACCATTAAGACTTCCAGACAACTGGAGCCATCCCAGTGAGAGACATTAGATTAAGGATGTTGCCTTCCTACTGAAGCCAATTGTTTTATTTGTGCTTAAGATAGCCAGTATTAAATTGAGTTAGAGAATGATTGGCAGAACATAAAAATGAGTAAACAGAAGACCAGAATTTTCTGGTTAAAAGGTAACACACAGATGAGAACTTTTTTAAAAAAAATGTATTTTATTATTGGATAGAGACAGACAGAAATTGAGAAAGGAGTGGGAGATAGAGAGGGAGAGAGACAGAGAGACACCTGCAGACCTGATTCATCTCTATGAAGGTTTCTCCCTTTCAGTGGGGACCAGGGACCACGATGACTCCTCCTCCTCCTCCTCCTCCTCCTCCTCCTCCTCCTCCTCCTCCTCCTCCTCCTCCTCCTCCTCCTCCTCCTCCTTCTCCTTCTTCTCCTCCTTCTCCTCCTCCTTCTCCTCCTCCTCCTCCCTCCTCCTCTTCTTCCTCCTTCTTTTCAAATCTTGTATTTTATTTTTCAAATCTTCTCAGGGGTCTTATGCAGAGTCAACTTGTAGTCTACTACTCAGCTCCATCCCTGGTCCTGAGATAACAACTTTGTCGTTTTTCACTTACAGCCAGAATTGATAATAACAGAGTCCCTGTGTATCAGGGGGAATTTGGGCCACATTCATTCCCCACGTGTTTAAAAGGCCTGTCACACATAATCCCAGTAAAGAACTGAGGAGAAAGCATGCTTTTCAAGAATTTTAAATTTTATTCAGGAAAACTGACAATACCCACATGCTGGAGTACACGTGGTCCTAGAGAGAGGTAGAAAGAGAGACCTGAAAGTCCTTACATGCAGACAAGGTCCCCCAGGCAGGCAGAGAGAGCCTCACGCCCAGTGGTGTAGCTTATTAACATCCAAGCTCCGCCTTTTCCTCCTTACTAAGCCACACCCACACCTGTTTCCATTGCCATTTCCTGGGTTGCCCTTTCCTTCCCCCAGATACACAGGTGCACCATATGTTCTGGTGTGGTGCAGCAGTGTCTGTGTTCCCCACAGGCACTTACTGTCATGTTTGACCTCAACACTTGGACCTACTAAAGTTTTTACCTCATTGTTACAAAAGAAATTATTGACCAGAGAGAAATTGAGATGGGAGGGGGAGATTGAAAGGGAGAGAGTCAGAGGGATACCTTATACAATTCGGTTATGGTTTAGCTCTTAAAATGTGACTCCTTTAACTTGTCCAACCAGTAAGAAGTGACTTCCCTGCACTCGAAAAGTGATATTCTCCAATGCCAGTTTCACATGTAGCTATGCAGATTAATGACAGTCAGGATCCCCACTCCAGAAGGCAAGATATGAATCTTACTTAGCGGAGGTACCAAGGACTGCCAGAGAGTTGTACATCGGAAATGACTCTACTGAATGATTCCAAGTTCAGTTATTATTGCTATTACAGTTACTACTCCTATTCTTCCTCTTTTCTTTTTTAAATTTTATTTATTTCATTTTTTCACTTTTTTAATATTTATTTTCCCTTTTGTTGCCCTTGTTGCTTTTCATTGTTATTGTAGCTGTTGTTGTTGTTATTGATGTCATTGTTGTTGGATAGGATAGAGAGAAAGGGAAAGAGGAGGGGAAGACAGAGAGGGGGAGAGAAAGACAGACACCGGCAGACTTGCTTCACCGCCTGTGAAGCGACTCCCCTGCAGGTGGGGAGCAGGGAGCTCAAACCGGAATCCTTATGCCGGTCCTTGCGCTTTGCACCACGTGCGCTTAACCCACTGACCAACTCCCTATTTATTTCATTTTTTATGATTGCATAGAAACAGAGAGCAATTGAGATGTGGGGGAAGATAGAGAGGGAGAGAGACAAAGAGATATCTGCAGCCCTGTTCCACCACTAGTGAAGCTTTCCTCTCAGATGGAGACTAGGTGCTTGAACCTAGGTCCTTGAACACCTTAATGTGAGCACTTAACCAGGTGCACCACTGTCTGCCCCCCACCCTTATCTTTCCATCTCTATCTTATGGTGGTGTGGGGGACTGAACCTGGGACTTTGAAGCCTCAGGCAGGAGAGTCTCTTTACATAGCCATTATGCTATCTACCCCCACAGTTCTTCTCTATTCATAGTCAATTTAAAAATAAAATGTCTATATTGTTCCTATTTATCACTCTATGTTAGGTTGGACTGAGGGAAACATAACTCTTTAATGATTCTCAACTCATGAGAAGCTCCTCCCAGACTTCATGGAGAAGCATGACGTGGGTTAGGATCTGTAAACTGAAGAGGACTTTGGAGTTGTCTAGCCTCAGTATGACATATAATGAAGAGTGCAAGGACAGGAACATCCTGTCACTGTGAATAGGAAGAGTCTGTAAGCTGCACTAGGAGCACTGGTAAAGACCTAAACAGACTTCTTCACCATCTGTTCTCTCTTTTCCATTGCAGAGAAAACCCCCTTTCCAACAAAACTCCAGGCTCCTTGTCACAGTGCAGGGTTGACTTTAGGAAGCAGTGTTTGTCCGGAGAAGGCATTTTTGTAGCCTTTTTCCTTTCCGGTAGAATCACAGGGCTACTTGCTGATGTGAAAAAGTCAGCATGTGACATGGAATCTGTCATTTTGTGATCAGGGATAAAGAAAGAAACCCGAGTAGCCTTTCCTCATCTTTTCTTTCTTTGCTATTACTGGAAGAATGAATGAGACAGCCTCTTCCCTCACTTGTCCTGTTCATTACAATTTAATCTAGGCATTGAAGATAGTCAGTCACCAGTCTGGGTCTTTGAACAATTGCCAAAGATAGATGAGAAATCTGCTTTTCTTGTGCTTGACCTATTTTGGATGTGAAGACATTTATCTTTCATTGCTTTCAAAGGCATCTACTCTTCCCCCCTCCCAGATTTATTTTCATCTTATTTCATAGAAAACAGGCAATGCTTCAAATTTTGAGATACATATTTTCAAGAATAATAAATATATCTGGTTTTATTATGGTCACACACAATTTTCATTTGTGTTCCTTAATTTGAAAAATTATCGAAAATGATTTATACAATTACTTTCGCTTGAGACGTATAACTTGAAAGGTGACAAAACATTCTTATTATGTTTGTACATTCTGCTTTACTCTGTTTTTTTCCCTTTTTATAATTATCTTTATTTATTGGATAGAGACAGCCAGAAATTAAGAGGAAGGGGGAGGGAGAGAGGGAGACAGAAAGACATATTCAGCACTGCTGCACCATTTGTGAAGCTTTCCCTTTGCAGGTGGGGACCAGGGGCTCGAACCTGGGTCCTCACACACTCTAACATGTCCATGCAACCAGGTGCACCACCACCACCACCCCTTTTTTTCCTTCATTGTGGGATTCATGGTTTACAGTCAACAGTAAAATACAGTCATTGGTCCATGTGTCATATTTCCCAGTTCCCCACACAGCACTCTAACTCCCCACCTGGGGCCTCCCCCACCACCTTCAAAGTGGCCTTGTCTGATCCTATCTAACACATCTTTTGACATGGTGGGCAGTATCACTTGGACACATGGATACTCAGCCTATATTTCCCAGTCTCTTTTGCAATTTGAATTTGGCTGCATAACAAAATTTTGGCAGTGACTATGCAGTGATGTGATATGTGGAATATCTCTAGAACATACTTTGAGAGAAGAGGTATGGCCTCCTGTTCCTTTGTGCTTTTCCCTAATTGAGTGTGACTTATCGTGGTGAGAGAAGCACTCATCGGAGATAGCAGAGGTCTGCTTAGCAAAGGCACTGAGAAAGAAGGGACCTAGGTTAACATGCCAGGCTTGAGTCACCTATTTGAAGTTATCCAGGAGATAAATGAACTGTTTTTTAATTCAAATGATTATTTGGCATCTCTTTTACCACAAATATATGCATAGTTTAATTAATTTTTTTTCTTTTTTATAATTTTTATTTATAAAAAGGAAACTCTGACAAGAACCATAGGATAAGAGGGGTACAACTCCACACAATTCCCACCACCAGAACTCCGTATCTCATCCTCTCCCCTGATAGCTTTCCTATTCTTTATCCCTCTGGGAGGATGGACCCAGGGTCACTGTGGGATGCAGAAGGTGGAAGGTCTGGCTTCTGTAATTGCTTCCCTGCTGAACATGGGCGTTGACAGGTCGATCCATACTCCCAGCCTGTCTCTCCCTTTCCCTCTTGGGGTGGGGCTCTGGGGAAGCAGGGTTCCAGGACACATTGTGGGGGCTGTCTGCCCAGGGAAGTCCAGTTGGCATCATGCTGGCATCTGGAACCTGGTGGCTGGAAGAAGAGTTATTATATAAAGCCAAACAAATTGTTGACTAATCATGAACCTAAAGGCTGGAATAGTGCAGATGAAGATTTGGGGGTCTTCGTTTTGTAGATAGTTATTAGGCCTATTTTAGGTATATTCCAAATGGCCCTTGACTATGCTAGTGTTTTCTTTTTTTCCCCCTGAGCCTGACATCTGATATGCAGGTGGACCCAAGTTATTGTCTGGGTGAGATGATGTCATGGCTAGAAAAGGACCAGAAAGTTGGATCAGAAAAGGGAGTAGCTCCCAAATATGGGAAAGGTGTATAAATATTGTTGACTGTAAATCCTATACATTTGATCTGATGTGGGGCCCATATTCAGCTTAGGAGCCTATGTGACCTCTGCACCCCTGTAGATCTGAGCTCCAAAGGATCATGAGTAGGAACATTTTAAGCTGCCCCAATTTCAGAACCCATCTTCCTCAGGTGGAAGATAGAGTGTGTTGTCCAGCCTGCCTTTGAAGGATGGAACATTCTCTACCAGGGTTGATCCATGTTGAGGGCAAGGTCCTAAGGGGGCCCACAGAAAGGTCTATTGTGTTGTTCCTGATAGAGATGGCCAATAACAATGGAGAGAAGGATTTATTTGAGATGTTGGCCCATCTTGTCTGTTTGGGAATCTCAAGACTCAGCTTATGGGGTGGCCTGATAGTGACTAAAGAGTCATCATTAAAGTATGCCAGTCTCTGGCCTTTATTCAGTTTTTGTAGTCCTTACTTTGATAAGATTAGCTTTGGAGTGACTGAGGGAAATGTAACAGGATGTAGGTAAGGAGGTTATCTAATCCTAAGTAGACACTATTTATTTTTTTTTTAATTTTAATTTATTGGGTAATTAATGTTTTACATTTGACAGTAAATACAATAGTTTGTACATGCACAACATTTCCCAGTTTTCCATATAATAATCCAACCCCACTAGGTCCTCTGTCATCCTTTTTGGACCTAAATTCTCCGCCCCCTCCCATCCCAGTCTTTTATGCCAATTCCAATTCAGGTTCAAGTAGACACTATTTCATTAGGGACTTTATGGTGTCTTTTTAGGTCTTTCTATTTGCTTGCTGTATATACTGTTGTGCACTTTTGCTTTCAGGTATGTATTTTGTCCTAAATTATGGAAACATGTGAACATATGCCCTATGTCATGGGGCCTGGTCTATATCTAGGTTTTGGGACTTTGTTTGGAAGTGAACCACCTGAAATAGAATTATAGAATCATATAAAAGGAAAGGTCTCACCCTAGTAATGAGGCTGAAGGGTTGACATTCCACGCCTGACGTCTCTGGACACAGTCTGAAGTGAAGCTTGCTGAGGTACTCATTGTGTTGATTAGGTTGAGATCAGCAGATGCAATATCATTTGGTATGAAATTAGAGAAGCATACAGGAAAGTGAGGCCCAGAGGTTCCAGAACTGGGGGAAATATAAGCTCTATAGAAGAAGCGAGAGCTTCCTGCTGTCTTAGGGATTAATAAGGCAATAGATAGTTATTGCTGTAATCAAATTCTTTTGCTTTTGGGTTAACTTTGAAAATCCTTTTGTTAGAATGTTCTGTATCATACACAACATCACCATAATTTATGTTATTTGACATTATTTGTATGTAGCTGTGTCTTATAGAGTAATGCCACTGGTTGCTTCTGTTCTCCTAGATCTAAGATTTTAAGAGAGTCAACATTTAAAAGATTCAGCCTATGGTCTGTGAATTAAAAAGGTTGAGACATTCAATTTTCCCCCTCTCATATTAATTAAATAGTGAGTTATATGACTACAAGTTAATAGGAATGTATATAAATATCATTCCCACCACCTAAATACTGTCCTATCCCATCCTCCTCCTCCCCAGTGAAACCAAACATCCACCCTCACTCTGAACCCAGAGATTTTTACTTTGGTGCCCTACTCCACACTCAAATTCTGCTTTGAGTTTCCCTTTCTGTTCTTCTTTCTCAACTTCTGTTTATGAATGGGATCATCCCATACTCGTCTCTGTCTTTCTGACTTATCTCACTTAACATAATTCCTTCTAGCTCCATTCAAGATGGGCCTGAAAAGGTGGGTTCATTGTTCTTAACAGCTGAGTAGGATTCCATTGTGTATATACACCACAGCTTTCTCGGCCATTCATCTGTTGTTTGGCACCTGGTTTGCTTCCAGGTTTTAGCTATTAGGAATTGTGCTCTATGAACATAGGTGTACATATCTTTTTGGTTGGGTGTTATGGAGTCCTTGGGGTATATCCCTAGGAGAGGAATTGCTGGGTCATGAGGAAGGTCTGTGTCTAGCCTTGTGAGAATTATCCAGACTGTTCTCCATAGAGGTTGGACCAATTTACATTTCCACAAGCAGTGCAGGAGTGTTCCATTGTCCCCACAGCCTCTTCAGCATTTTTTGCTGCTGTCCTTTTTGATGTATACCATTTTCACAGGAGTGAGGTGGTATCTCAATGTTGTCTTTATTTGCATTTTTCTGACAATCAGTGACCTGGAGCAATTTTTCATGTGTTTGTTAGCCTTTTGGATCTCTTCTCTAGTGAATTTTCTGTTCATATCCTGTTCATATCTGTTCATATCCTGTTCATACCCATTTTTGGATGGGTCATTTGCTTTTTTGTTGCTAAGTTTGCTGATTTCTTTGTATATTTTGGTTATTAGTCTCTTTTATGATGCATGGCATGTGAAGATCTTCTCCCATTCTATGAGGGGTCTCTTTGTTTGGGTGATGGTTTCTTTGGCTGTGCAGAAGCTTTACAACTTGATGTAGTCCCATTGGTTTGTTTTTGTTTTAGTATTCCTTGCAATTGGGTTTGAATCATTAAAGATGTCCTTGAGGTTTAGGTGGGAAAGTGTCCCACCAATATTTTCCTCTAAGTATTTGATAGTTTATGGTCTGACATCAAGGTTTTTGATCCATATGGAGTTGATTTTTGTTTATGGTGAGATAAAGTGGTTTAGTTTCATTCTTCTGCATATTTCAACCCAGTTTCCCCAGCACCATTTATTGAAGATAGCCTCCTCCCTCCATTTAATACCTTGGGCCTCCTTATCAAAGATTAGATGTCCATAGGTGTGGGGGTTTAGATCTGAGTTTTCAATTCTGTTCCATTGGTCTGTGTGCCTATGTTTGCTCTAGTATCAGGCTGTTTTGATGACAATGGCCTTATAATATAGTTTGAGATCTGGCAGGGTGATGCCTCCATTTCTGTTTCTTTTCCTCAAGACAGTTTTGGCAATTCTAGATGTTTCCGGGTTGCAGATAAATGATTATATATTTTTTTCTATTCTCTTAAAGAAGCTTGGTGGGGCTTTGATGGGTATCGCATTAAATTTATATATTGCACTGGGGAGAATATTCATTTTGATGATATTAATTCTTGCAATCCATGAGCATGGGATGTCTTCCCATTTCTTGCTATTAGTTTCTATTTTCTTGAAGAGTGACTCATAGTTTTCATTATACAAGTCTTTCACTTCTTTGTCAGGTTTGTTCCTAGGTATTTTATTCATTTTGCTGCAACAGTGAGTGGGAGTGATTTCTGGATATCTTCTTTATTAGAGTTAGTGTTTGCATAAAGAAATGCCACTGATTTTTGTACATTGATTTTGTAGCCTGACACCTCGTTGTATTGCCTAATAACTTCCAATAGCTTTCTGGTGGTTTCTTTAGGTTTTTCTATGTATACAATCATATCATCTGCAGATAGGGAGAGCTTGACTTCTTCCCTTCCAATCTGTATTCCTTTGATTTCTTTCTCTTGCCTGATTGCTATGGCAAGAACTTTCAATACTATGTTGAAGAGGAATGGTGATAATGGACAACCCTATCTAGTCCCTGATCTTAAGGGGAATGCTTTCAGCTTCTGTCCATTGAGTATGATGTTTGCTATAGGTTTCCTATATATGGAGTCCACTATCTTGAGGAATTTCCCATTTTTTTGCAGTGTTTTGAGCATGAATGGGTGTTGGATTTTGTCAAAGACTTTCTCTGCATTTATTGAGATAATCATGTGGTTTTTGGTTTTGCTTATATTGATGTGGTGAATGACATTGATTGGCTAATGTATGTTGAGCCAGCCTTGCATTCCTGGGATAAATTCCACTTGGTCATGATGAACAAACTTTTTCATATGCTGCTGTATCCTGTTGGTCAGGATGTTGTTTAATATTTTGGCATCTATGTTCATCAGAGATATTGGTCTGTAGTTCTCCTTTTTTGTAGTGCCCTGTCTGCTTTTGGTATGAGGGTGATGCTGGCTTCATAGAAGGTGGAAGGGAGTATTCCTGTTTCTTTGGTCCCGTGGAAGATCTTTAGAAGCATAGGTATTAACAGTCTTCTGAAGGTTTTGTAGAATTCAATTATAAAGCCATCTGGTCCAGGACTTTTGTTGTTGGGAAGATTCTTAATAAATGTTTGATTTCTTTGTCTGTAATTGGTACATTTAGGTTTTTTAGTTCTTCTTTGTTCAGTTTGGAAGGGTATATGTTTCCAGGAATTCTTCCATTTCTTCAAGATTCTCTAGTTTGGTGGTATATAGTTCTTCATAAAAGTTTTGCATGATTTTCTGGATATCTGTGGTGTCAGTTGTGATATCTCCTCTACCATTTACAATTCTATTTATTTGATTCATCTCTTTTTTAATGAGTCTGGCTTTTTTAATGAGTTTGTCAATTTTGTTTAATCTTTCAAAGAACCAACATTTGGCTTCATTGATCTTTTGTACGGTTCTTTTATTTTCAGTGTTGTTTATTTCTTCTCTAATTTTAATGATTTCAGTCCATCTGGTTTCTTTATGGTTCCTTTTTTCCTCTTCCTCTAAGTCCTTAAGGCCTGCAGTAAGGTCGTCTTTTTTTTTTTTTTTTTTTTTTTAGCTTTTTCTTGTTCTCTAATGTGTAATTGTATGGCTATGAGGTTCCCTCTCAGTACTGCTTTACCTGTGTCACAAATATTTTGATAGCATGTGACTTGATTTTCATTTGCTTCCAGGAACATTTGTATTTTTTGCTTGAGTGCCTCTGATCCAATGGTTATTAAGCAGCATGTTGTTGAGTTTCTATTTTTGTTTACTTTTAGTAATTTTCTGTTTGTTGTTGAATGTTAGCTTTATTCCACTGTTGTCTGAGAAGATACATGGGATTATTTCAATGATTTTGAATTTGTTGATACTGCCTTTGTGGAATATGTTGTCTATCCTTGAGGATGTGCTGTGTGGATTTGAAAAGAATGTTTATTCCAGTTTTGGGGGATGAAGAATTCTGAAAATGTCCAGGAGATCTAGTCTGTCCATCTCTTTGTTTAATTCTCTTGCTTCTTTGTGGGGGTGTTGAAGTTCTTCACTATTATTGTATTACTATTGATGTATTTTTGTAGTTCTTTCAGTAGGGGTTTGATGTTTTTAGATGAGCCCTCATTGGTTGCATAGATGTTAATAATTGTTAAGTCTTCTTGGTTAATTGATCCTCTAATCTTTATGTAATGGCCTTGTCTATCTTTTATTACTTTATTTAATTTAAGGCCTATAGTGTCAGAGATGAGAATAGCTGTTATTGCCTTTTTTTGTGTGGTCCATTAGCCTGTAAGATAGTTTTCTATCCTTTCAATTTAAGTCTGTGTTTGTCCTGTTGGATTAGGTGGGATTCTTGGAAGCAGCTATCCTTGGGTTTTGTTTTCTGATCCATCCTTCCACTTTGTGCCTTTTAACGGGTGAATTTATGTCATTGACATTTATTGATATTATGGATTTAAAGTATTTCAGTGCCATTATTTAACAAATTTTTGTTTGCTCTGATATATGGCAAATATTATGGCAATGTTATTGTTTATAGGAGATCTTAGGAGGTCTTTTAGAACCTCTTTCAGGGCAGGCAGGCTTGGTGATGGTTGCCTCCTTTAACTGTTGTCTGTCTAAGAAGGATTTGATCCCTCCATCTAGTTTTAATGAAAGTCTAGCAGGATATATTATCCTTGGTTGAAACCCTTTTTCATTCAGGGCTTGATTGATATCTTGCTATACTCGTCTGGCTTTTAGAGTTTGAGTGGAAAAGTCTGCTGATAATATTATGGGTTTTCCCCTATTTTATGACTTTTTGCTTTTGTCTTGCAGCCTTTAGGATCCTTTCTTTATCCTTACTTCTTTTCATTGTAACTATGATGTGTCTTGGTGTCTTCAGGTCTGGGCTGATTCTGTTTGGGACTCTCTGGGCCTTTTGAATCTTAATGTCCTTTCTGTTGTTTAGGGCTGGAAGTTTTCTTCTATTATTTCCTCTAGAATGTTTACTTCCCCTTCCTCTCTTTCTTCCTCTGGTAGGCCAATTATATGAATGTTACTTTATCTGAGGCCATCCATATGTCTTTGTACTAGTTTTTCAGTGTCTCTCAATCTATTTTTCAGATCTTTTACCTCTTTCTTTTTTGTCTGTAGCTCATCCTCTGTTAATCTTCTTTCCTTACCCTCAGCTTCCTTCTTCAGTTAAGTTATAGTATTAAGCTTGTTCTGCTAATTGACCTTTTAGCTCAGCTTTTTCAGCTTTTAGTTCTCTAATTACCTTGAAGTAGCTAGCACTTTCCTTGAGGGTTTCATCTGTTGTTTGACTAATACTGATAGCCCTTTCCTCCACAGTTGTCTTCATTTCTGTGATTATTAGGTCTATTATTTCTTGCATATTTTTACTACCTATGGTTACTTCTGACTGATTTAAAGTTTCTTCCTGGATCCTGTCCTGATTCATTGTGGCAGCAGTTTCATTTGTTCTTGATTTAACCATTTTTTTATTGATGTGGTTTTTATTCTTCTGTTCTGTTGTTCTTCAGTTGTGTTTTGAGTACAAGCCTTGCTAAAGTCTTTTCACAAATGCAGTTACAAACCTCAGAAAGTACAAGAATAGCAACCGAAGCAAATATTACTGCAGTTCAACCAATACCAGTTAGCCAAACAACAATCCCAGTGCAAGAAAACAAAATAAAAAACAAAAACAAAAACAAAAAAGGAAAGGAAAAAAGAACAGAAGAGGGGAAAGACAAAACAATAATAGACAATTATGCAAATCTACTGTCCACTATAAATTCTAGAGCTATCAAGAGTAGAAAGGAAAGGAGCAAAGAGAGACACAGAGAGAGAATGTCCACTCTGAGTCAGATTTCTTCCACAAAATAATTCATAAATGAGTGTTCCTGAATTCACAAAGCAAAATAAGGAAGAAGGGAAAAATAATAAAAGAGCAGTGAAAGGAAAGAGATTTTTTTTTAATTAGCTAGGAGGAGAGAATAATGAGAGTGGAGGGAGGAAGAGAAGAGAAACAAATTCTTCCCACAATGGATAGCACACCCAGACATTTATCAATGGAATAAGAAACAACAGTTAATTTTGTTCAATCTGAGAAGGGAAAAGGGACATGCATATATAATAAAGGTAATAATAAAATCAAATAGAGTAAAAAAAAAAAAACAACCCTAAAAGTCAGTCTGCAGCTTGGACCACTCCAGATTGGCTGCACACATCCTGGTTCCCCTTATGAAACAGAACAAAGCAAAGACAACCAATTATAATATATATATATATATTTTATATATATTATGTATATTATATATATTATATATATATATCTGGAGTGATATATATATATCACTCCAGATAGTCTTTCCCAGGCAGGGCTGAGGCCCTGATTGTTCAGGTATTCTGTCACTTAAATAGAGCTCCAGCCTCCTTCAGAAAGAAAAAGAAAAAAAAAAGTCTTGGAATGACACCCCACCTCTGCTGGGCTAGGAATTTTGGTAAAGAAAGTAGCTCCACAGGATACTAGTAGAAGCTGGTCAGGGCTGGTTTTGGGTTGACGGGGAAGGGTGAATTCAGAAATAGTCAAGCCAAGGATTTTCCTTTCCTTTGTCCTTTTGGCCTCTGTCAGCCAAAGAGTGGATACTTTTTTGGTGTCAACCTGGCCACCCCTTGCTCTCCCTTACCACTGATTGTCAGAAATCCTTCCATCCCCTGAGAGTCCCAGGTTGAAAGCTGTTTTTTTCCAGAGCCCACACTGGGTGTTGTCTCCATCTTGGCTCCATCCACATAGTTTAATTTATACAAATGTATGTGTCTAGTTAACAATACAGTTTATTATTCTATATAATTTAAGTGAGATAATAAAGGAAGGACAAATACCAAATTATATCTCTTATAGGTGGAACTTAATATAGAGGGGTGGGGGGGAGAACACAAAATGAAACATGTACTGGACATGCTGTTTTGCATCAAAGCAAAGGACTCTGGAGAGGGAGGGAGAGCACATAGTGAAACTTGGACTAGGCATGGGGTATTGAACCAAAGCAAAGAATTTTGGGAAGGGAGGTGGAGGGAAAAAGTTAGAGAGAAACTTGGGGTCCCAGAAAAATTAAATTGATAACATTAGATTAATTGTATTGTTGACTCTTGTTTAAAAATTAAATACACTTTTCTAGTGTATTAGTCCTCTCACTGTTCTTATAATCTGATCTTCATTCCTTTCTCCAAAGCATTCTCTTCTTCGCCCCACCTCAGTCTTATGAACTGTATGACTCTCTAGTTTAATGAGTTTGCCACTCTCACTTAGAAATATCATCTGTAGTCAGTTACCCCAGAATTAAAGTGCTGGAGCGATTTGACATATCAAATGTCAAAGACTTGGCTCGAGAAACAGGCATCCTCTGTATTATGCCTCTACCTATGGTCTGATGTGGAGCCATGTGGAGGCTTGTAGGAAGCCTGGAATATAAGACCCCTGGGAATCCCTTTCACTAGAAAATATGATTTAAGGTTTTCTTTTATTTTTTATAATATTTATTTATTTATTCCCTTTTGTTGCCCTTGTTTTATTTTTGTAGTTATTATTGTTGTCATCACTGTTGTATAGGACAGAGAGAAATGGAGAGAGGAGGGGAAGGCAGAGAGGAGGAGAGAAAGATAGACCCCTGCAGACATGCTTTACCGCCTGTGAAGAGACTCCCCTGCAGGTGGGAAGGTGTTTGTCTTTTAACAGCAAATATACATGATTTAATTTTAGCCCATATCAAGAACTTATCCAATCTACATTTTTTTCAAAAAATTATTATCTTTATTTCTTTATTGGATAGAGACAGCTGGAAATCAAGAGGGAAGGGCATGGTAGAGAGGGAGAGAGACAGGGAGACACCTGCAATACTGCTTCACTGCTCACAAAGCTTTCCCACTGCAGGAGGGGACCGGAGGCTTGAACCTGCATCCTCAGGCACTGTAACATCTGCGGTCAACCAGGTGTGCCCCTCCCTGGCCTCTCCAATCCACTTTGTATAGAAACAGTGTAAACACTGATGGATAAATTCAGAAATGCTGGTGTTACTGCTGTTTATATACTGTGGATTAATTTGTGTGACTCATGATTTCTTTTGAATAGTAGGTATTATGTCCAGGTATCTGGTTACTCTGGTATACAGATCCAGTTTGAAAAAAAAATGTCTGTGTGTTGTTGATAGAAAAATATAAGACCATAGAGAGCCAGGTAGTGGCACATGCACATAGTTGAGTGCACAAGTCATCATGTACAATGATCTGGGTTCAAACTCCATCCCCACCTGCAAGGGGGAAGATTGAGGAAACTTGAAATAGGGTTGTAGGTATCTCTTTCTCTCTTCCTGTCTCTCCCATCTCAAATTCTCTCTGTCCTATCAAATAATAATAATACAAAGGAAAGAAGGGACACCAGGAGTAGTGTGTTAATGGTGCAGTTACTGAGCCCCAGTAACAACTCTGATGGCAATGAAAAATAATTAAAAAAAACAACGGACAAAACGATAATATCAGAGCAGTTAAAATAGCGGCAAAAAAGAACATCTATTGCATGAAGTTGTGACCTTGGTAACTTTTGATTTATTGGTGTATTTCTAGTCCCTG
The DNA here is from genome assembly GCF_950295315.1 of Erinaceus europaeus. Classification (NCBI taxonomy): domain Eukaryota; kingdom Metazoa; phylum Chordata; class Mammalia; order Eulipotyphla; family Erinaceidae; genus Erinaceus; species Erinaceus europaeus. The sequence continues at coordinate 57,937,428 of NC_080166.1, forward strand.
ATAATGCAATAGCAGGATTTGCTAGCCTACTGAGTCAAAGTCACATGAACAAGCTTTGGGTTTTGTTTACTGTAACAGCAACTATGCATGCTTCGTAGATTTCGGAGTTGTTTCTCTTTCGGTTCAGTTTAATTTTTAAAATGTATCAGTAGCTCTGATCTTTATGGGAAATAAATCTCAGAGGTTAATAAAGGATAAACACACTAGTCTATAAAGTAAACACACACACAAATGAATCAGTGACATTTATTTACTCTTCTACTAAAGGAATATATAGTAATAGAACCTTAAAGTCAATACTACTGTTGGCTCACTTGTACATATGTTTTGCTCCTGGGAGACTGGTGAAGTGGCCATTTATAAGGTCAGGAAACATCTTGTTCACTGAGACAAGAATCTGGCAGAAACAAGGACAGTCAACTGGGAGATAGGGAGATATAGGGAGATATGCTCCTTCATGAGAGAGAAACTAATATACTAATATCAAGACCTCCATTTAACCAGCTCTGGAGTGAAGGTTTGTTTTATTTTTGAATATCAAGATAAACAGAGAGAGAGAGAGAGAGAGAGAGAGAGAGAGGGCGCCAATGTTTCCTTCAGTACAATGAAAGTATGGGTTCCAATGTGGGAACACACCACACTTCAGCACACTATGCAAGTGAGGCCCTTCCTTCCTTCCTTCCTTCCTTTCTTTCTCTCTCTCTCCTTCCTTCCTTCCTTTCTTCTTCTTCTCCTTCCACTTCTTCCTCCTCTTCTTCTTCTTCCTCCTCCTCCTCCTCCTCTTCTTCTTCTTCTTCTTCTTCTTCCTCTTCTCTCTCTCTCTCTCTCTCTCTCTCTCTCTCTCTCTCTCTCTCTCCTTCCTTTCTTTCTTTCTTTCTATCCAGGGTTATCTCTGGAGCTTGGTGCCTTCACTATGAATCCACTGTTTCTGCCGACTATTTTCCCATTTTTGTTGCCCTTGTTGTTTTGCATGCTCCTGATGGCAGTGCAGTAGTCCAAGATGCCAGTGGTCAGGTCCAGCCCTCTACAAGAAGGTACACACTTTTGTGTCATGCTTCTTGCTTATCCCTTTTGGAGGAGATAGAGTGCTGCTCTCATGAAACAAGACTTGCGTAATCTGAGACAAATAGCCTGTTTTGAAGCAGACCCAGCCATTATCCACTCACATGCTTTCAGAACACCACAGCCAATGACTGAATAACAATTAAACAGGGAGTCCAGCCATTAGCACAGTGGGTTAAGTGGAGGTGGCGCGAAGCACAAGAACCAGTGTAAGGATCCCGGGTACACACACACACACACACACACACACACACACACACCCACACCCACACGCCTGCAGGGGGGTCGCCTCACAGGCGGTGAAACAGGTCTACAGGTGTCTGTCTTTCTCTTTCCCTCTCTGTCTTCCCCTCCTCTCTCCATTTCTCTCTGTCCTATACAACAACGACGACACCAGTAGCAACAACAATAATAAGTGCAACAATAAAACAACAAGGACAACAAAAGGGAATAAATAAATAAATATTTAAAATAAAAAATTAAACAATCTCACCATCTCACCTCAGGAGATACCGGTTGTTTTTTTTTAAAGGTTAGATTTAAGAAATTAGCTGTTCTTTTTAAATGTGTTATGCTATTTAATTTTTTATTATATTTATTTATTTATTGGATAGAGACAGCCAGAAATTGAAAGTGAAGAGGGAGAGAGGCAGAGAGACACCTGCAGCACCAATTCACCACTCACAAAGCTTTCCCTCTGCAGGTAGGGGCCAGGGGCTCGAACCCAAGTCCTTGCATACTGTAACATATGCTTTCAACCAGGTGCACCAGCACCAGGCCTTTAATTCAGTTCTTTTCTTTTTTTTTTTTTTTTTTTTTTTTGCCTCCAGGGTTATTGCTGGGGCTTGGTGCCTGCACTATGAATCCACTGCTCCTGGAGGCCATTTTTTTCCCTTTTGTTGCCCTTGTTGTTGTTGCCTTTGTTGTTGTTATTGCTGCTGTTGCTGGATAGGACAGAGAGAAATCAAGAGAGAAGGGGAAAACAGAGAGGGGTACCTGCATACCTGCAGTCCAGGTGGGACAGGGAGCATCTTTCTGGTTGCAAGGATGGAATAGCCTGAATTATTGGGTGGAAACAGTATGGCCCAGGGGGCTGGCACATGGCTTACCAGTAGAGTGCACAGGCCACCACTTGCAAGGACTTGCCGGAGGTAAAATGGAAAGCAAAAGACTATGTTCTGAATCCTTGAGACATCACAAGTGTGACCTCAATTTGAAGTTGGAAGAAGAAGAAGAAGGAGGAGGAGGAGGAGGAGGAGGAGGAGGAGGAGGAGGAGGAGGAGGAGGAGGAGGAGAAGGAGGAGAAGGAGAAGGAGAAGGAGAAGGAGAAGGAGAAGAAGAAGAAGAAGAAGAAGAAGAAGAAGAAGAAGAAGAAGAAGAAGAAGAAGAAATGTTATTGACAGAGAAATTTTTTTTTGTCTCCAATTTTATCACTTTGTCTCAGTGCCGGTACTATGAATCCACTGCTCCTGGACGCCCCCTCCATTTTTTAAAAATTTCATTTGATAGGACAGAGAGAAATGGAGAGAGGACAGAGTGGGAGAGGGAGAGGGAGATGAGCAGATAGAGAGAGGAAGAGAGAGAGAGAGAGAGAGATCTGCAGTCCTGCTTCACCACTCTTGAAGCTTTTCCCCTCCAGGTGGGGACCAGGGGCTTGAACCTGGGTACTTGTGCTTAGTACTATGTGTATTTAACCGGGTGTGTCATCACCCAACCCCCGATAGAAGAACTTTTTAAAAAATTTTTTTCTTTATTATTTATTTTCCCTTTTGTTGCCCTTGTTGTTGTAGTTATTATCATTGTTGTTGATATCATTGTTGTTGGATAGGACAGAGAGAAATGGAAAGAAGAGGGGAAGACAGAGAGGGGAAGAGAGAAAGAGAGACACCTGCAGACCTGCTTCACCACTAGTGAAGCGACCTCCCTACAGGTGGGGAGCCAGGGCTCGAACCCACATCCTTACGCCGGTCCTTGGGCTTCGTGACACCTGTGCTTAACCCACTGTGCTACTGCCGGAATTTTTTTTAAAGACTTTCTTTCTTTATTTTTAAAATATTTTTTATTCATCTATTGTTGGATAAAGACAGGGGGAGTCTGAGAGAGGAGAGAGGGAGAGAAGCAGTCCTGCTTCACCACTCTTGAAACTTCCCCCACTGCAGGTGGAGACAAGGGACTTGAACCTGGGTCTTTGAGCACTGTACTCTATTAACCAGATGCACCATCTCCTGCCCACCCCCAGAGGACCTTACGTAAGAAAGTGCCTAAATTCCACTTTTCATTAGAATATCTCTAACAGAATAGTTCTGCATTTTCCCCCCACCATTGTTATTTCTGGGGTTCAGTTGCCTGCATGACTCTGTCACTCTTGTGGTTATTTATTTTTTCCCCTCTAGAGAAAGAGTGAAGGACAGAGATAACAAGGGAAACATAAATGTTTATATGGAACCAGAAAAGACCTAGAATTGCCAAAACAATCTTGAGAAAAAAGAACAGAACTGGAGGCATCACACTCCCAGATCTTAAATTGTATTATAAGGCCATTGTCATCAAAACTGCTTGGTACTGGAACATGAATAGACACACTGACCAGTGGAATAGTATTGAAAGCCCAGAAGTGAGCCCCCACACCTATGGACATCTAATCTTCAATAAAGGGGCCCAGACTATTAAATGGGGAAAGCAGAGTCTCTTAAACAAATGGTGTGGGAAACAATGGGTTGAAACATGCAGAAGAATGAAACTGAACCACTGTATTTCACCAAATACAAAAGTAAATTCCAAGTGGATCAAGGACTTGGATGTTAGACCACAAACTATCAGATACTTAGAAGAAAATATTGACAGAACTCTTTTCCGCATAAATTTCAAAGGGAAACAGAGACAGAGAGAGGAGAGACATCGCAGCAATGCTTCACTGTTTATGGGAAACCTTCTCCGGGATTCTAACCTGGATTCTAGAATGTGTAAATGTGTATGCTGTGCTGGGTGAGATGCTTATACCTCTTCTCTCTCTCTCTCTCTCTCTCTCTCTCTCTCTCTCTCTCTCTCCCCTTATTTTTAATAAGGAATGTGAGCCAGAAAACAGCAACCTATCAGGAAAACAAGTCATTCCATCACATCTCACGTGACCTCTCTTGGCTTCATATTCAGTCTCCTGATTATTCTCCTGGTTATTTCTTCCAATCATCTGGTCTTTTGTCCCCACCTTCTGATGACCAAGCAAGGCTGCTCAGTCTCCTAAGAGGAAATGTCCTACCTCCTGGGGCACCTGCAGAAGCACAGAGAAGCCTTTTCTAGCATACCCACCCAAACTGGAGGCAACCCAAGTGTCCATCTGTGGACACATGGAGAAAGATTTGGTACTCCTATGCTGTTCAACCACAAAGCTAAAGGCCTACCACTTGCTACTGTTTTTTGTTTTTTGTTTCCTTTTTCTTTTTACCCTGAGCCTGACATCTGATATGCAGGTGGATCCAAGTTATTGTCTGGGGAAATGATGTCATGGCTGGAAAAAGGACCAGAAAGCTGGATCAGGGAAGACAGTAGCTCCCAAATATGGGAAAGGGGTATAAATATTGTTGACTGTAAACCCCATCAATTTGATGTGATCTGGGGCCCAGATTCAGCTTAGGAGCCTATGTAACCCCTGCATCCCTGTAGATCTGACCGCTCACATTCTGTGGTCATCAGTAGGAACATTCCAAGCTGCCCCATCTTCCTCAGGTGTAGCATAGAGTATGTTGTCCAGCATCCCTTTGGAGGATGGAACATTCCCTACCATCGTTGATCCAGGTTGAGGGCAAGGTCCTATGGGAGCCCACAAAGGGGTCTATTTTGTTGTTCTGATAGAGATGACCAGTAACAATGGAGAGAGGGCTTTATTAAAGGTCTAGGCCCATCATGTTTGTTTGGGAATCTCAGGACCCCCCGACTAGGGCCCTAGCTTATGGGGTGGCCTGTGGACCCAGGAGGTATTATCCTTAACAAAATTAGCCAAAAGAATATGGGCAAGGGGCCTGGGTGGTGGCACACCTGGTTAGACACATACATTACAGTGCACAGGTACCTGGGTTCAAGCCCTTGGTCCCCACCTGCAGGGGGAAAGCTTCACGAGTGTTGAAGCAGGGCTGCAGGTGTCTCTCTGTCTCTCTACCTTTCTATCTCCCCCTCACCTCTCAATTTCTCTCTGCCTGTATCCAATAAGAAGTAGAATTTGAAAGGAAAAGAAGATGGGTGATCACCATCAGATTTTATTCATGTGAGCTATAAAGATGAAGCAAACAGATTGGCAGATAAAATAGTGGTAAAGTTTTTGACTAAAAGACTAATCAAGTGGTTCCTCCAAAGGGAGAGGGTTGTCAATCTGGGCAAAAGTCAAGTACATGTGGATTTTCATGTGGAGTATATCCAATCACAGTGCAGTGATATTTCAGTTAAAGGGGAAAAAAAAAACAGATGGTAGTGAAAGCAAGAATAAACCATTCCCTCATGGTTCGGCTAACATTGGCCCTAGAATCACAAAACACGGTGGTTCCTGGAAACTGTATTGATCATGGGTGATGAACACTGTGACCAAAAAAAAAAAAGAAAAGTGTCTTCATGACCTGAGCTACTGCCATGTCAGAAATAAACATCCTATGTTAACAAAAATAAAATAAAATAAAATAAAATAAATCCTTCTGTAATTACACTACAAAAGATACCTTTATAAGGAGGGCACTGACATTGAATTTCTGTCTGTTTCAATTTAAGTAGATGAGAAACTAAAGCAAAGGGGGCAGGTGGTAGTACATCTGGTTAAACACAGACACACACACACACACACACATATATTTTAAATATGTATTTATTTTCCCTTTTCTTGCCCTGTTGTTTTATTGTTGTAGTTATTATTGTTGTAGTTATTATTGTTGTTGTCGTTGTTGGATAGGACAGAGAGAAATGGAGAGAGGAGGGGAAGACAGAGAGGCGGAGAGAAAGATAGACACCTGCAGACCTGCTTCACCGCCTGTGAAGTGACTCCCGCTCAGGTGGGGAGCCAGGGGCTTGAACCAGGATCCTTAGCAGGTCCTTGTGCTTTGTACCACCTGTGCTTAACCTGCTACACTACCACCCGACTCCCTAAACACATGTATGTTCAAGGATCTGGGTTTGAGCCCTTACTCCCCATCTGCTGGGGAAGGGGCATATCATAAGCAGTGAAGCAGGTCTTCAGGTATTTATCTTTCTCTCTCCCCCTCTATCTCCCCTCCCTTCTCAATTTCTGTCTGTCCCTTCAAGTATAATAGAAAGGAAAGGTAAAAAATGGGCACCAGAAGGAGTGGATTTGTAGTGCTGAGCCTCAGTGATAACCCCGGTAGGAATAAAATGAATGAAAACTACAGGATGAGTATGACAGATAGTGTTTTTGTTTGTTTCTTGATGCCAGGGTTATCATTCCTAGTGACTTTTATTCTTTCCCTTTCTTGTAGCTATAGACAGAAATAGGAAAAGAGTATTAAAAAGAGAGAGACCCCTGCAACACAGCTCCAATCCTTGTGAAGATACCTCCCTTCAGGGGGGGACCAGGGGCTTGAACTCAGATCCTTGAGTATTATGATGTGTGCTCTCCTGAGTGTAACACTACACATAAACTTCTCAAAATATATTTATTTACTCCCTTTTGTTGCCCTTGTTGTTTTATTATTGTTGTAGTTATTGATGTTGTCATTGTTGGATAGGACAGAGAGAAGTGGAGAGAGGAGGGGAAGACAGAGAGTGAGAGAGAAAGACAGACACCTGCAGAAGCGACTTCCCTGCAGGGGAGGAGCCAGGGGCTTGAACCGGGATCATTAACGCCGGTCCTTACGCTTTGTGCCACCTGTGCTAAACCTACTGCGCTACCACCTGACTCCCATAAACTTCTTTTATATTTATTTATTTATGAGGGAGGGAGGGAGGAAAGGAGAGAGGGAAAGAGAGAGAGAGAGAGAGAGAGAGAGAGGGAGGGAGAGAGAGAGAGAGAGAGACCACAGCACTGAAACTCCCTTCAATGAGGTGGGTCCTGACTGGAACCTGGGTCATAAACACAGCAAAGCAGTGAACTGTCCAAATAAGCTATCCACTGACCCACACTGGTCTTTTCTTAAGCTTCTTCATGGGAGGATCCAGAGAGCTGAAGCCAGTGAATTGAGGAAGAGAGGGGGAGATGGAGAGAGGGAAGGAGGGAGGGAGAGAGTAAAAGAGAGAGAGCGAGAGAGAGAACATAAAGATAAACTCCTCTGAAGAAGGACTGTACTTGTCAATACCAGGAATGACATTCATCAACCCATCTAAGTGAGTATAAGGCAAGGTGGGGAAGTCAGTCTGCCTTTGAACCCAGATTAAGGGAAATGGAATTATAATTTACACACAGAGTTCTATCCTTCAAAAAGGACAACTCAGCCAAGCACATCTGCAGGTGTCTTTCTCTCTGCCTCTCTATCTCCCCTCCTCTCTCAATTGCTCTCTGTCTTATCCAATAAAATGGAAGAAAGAAAGAAAGAAAGAGAGAGAGAAAGAAAGAAAGAAAGAAAGAGAAAGAAAAAGAATCCACTAGCTTCCAGGAGCAGTGGATTCATAGTGCTGGCATAGAGCCCCAGAGATAACCTTGGAGGCAGTACAAACAAACAAAAAAGCTAACTGTAGGGGCTGTGTTGGGGCACACCAGGTTAAGCGCACATGTTACAGTGTGCAAGGACCAGGGTTTGAGCCCCTAGTCCCCACCTGTAGGGGGAAAGCTTCATGAGTGGTGAAGCAGGGCTGCAGGTGTCTGTTCTGTCTCTCCCCGCATTGTATCTATCACCCCCTTTCTTCTCAACTTCTGGCTGTTTCTATGCAATAAATAAATAAAGATAATTTTAAAAAAATCTAAAAAAAATAAAAAAGGATAAATACCTCTGCACAGTTATCAAGACAGTGTTTCCTACCTTGTCTTATATATATAAAAAAAAACTCTTGGTTTTCTTTATTTCTTTTTTTCTTCTTCTTTTTTTTTCTTTCTTTAATTGGATATGACATAAAGAAATTGAGAAAGGAGGGAGGACAGAGAAAAAGGGAGACACCTGCAGACCTACTTCACTGCTTGTGAAGTGACCCCCCTGCAAGTGGGGCTGTTGTTGAGGTGGTCTGGTGTCGGGCTGCACCGCGGAGAAGAGAGCGGACGTCCAGAGCAAAGGGGTACACAGATCTTTATTATAGGATGGGGGGGAGGTTTGGTTCAGACCACGTGGAGCCAGCCAGCAATGGCCGACCACGGGGGGAGAGCAGGGAGCGAGACCTCAGAGAGGGAGAGCCGAGAGCCCAGAGAGAGCGAGGGGAGGGGTGAGGGGGCTTTTTATTGGGCGACAACCAGGGGTGACGTGTAGGGCCAGGATTGGTTGAAAGGGGGCACTCTAGGATTTAGCGGGGCATAGAAAAACCTGGGGGTGGAGACTGCATCAGAATAAGTCCTCAGCAACATCTCCTCCTATCCCTTTATATCTAAATGGACACAGTAAAGAAAAATGGAGCATGCTGAAATGTTTTAGAGGAATGCCATGCTCAGGTGGGAAGATGTAGGACTTTCTGTGGAGGAGGGAAGGCTTAAATGGCTGCCAACCTTGTGAGATTTAAATGTCCTCCTGTGCTCAACCCCTCTTCAGAGAGAGAGACTTACCTGGAGAGACTCATCTCATAGGTTTAAGCGCAGCCTGCTCAACCATCTCTTCACAGTATCTCTACATCTTTTCTATCTTTCTATCTAGTAATTGCATAAGATGTACAAAGTCTATAAAAGACTATCATGGGGCAGAAACCTTTTGGACATAAGCCTAAATGACATAACAAAATAGGAAGGGACACGAAGGGGAGAAGTAAAAGTCAGTGGGGTGTGAAGGGAAGGATTGGTGTGTAAAGGAACATTCCCTGCTTGAGTGGGGAAAAGGGCAAGGGTACATAATGAGGGGGCGGCAGGAGGCATGACCCACCAAACAGAGGGGCTATTTGGCATTGTATAGTCCTCAAGGCAACAGTCTGTAAAGTCTATGAATTACTCAGGATTAGTCTATGAAAAACCAGCAGCGTGAAGGGAAATAAGCTGCTTCAAAATTGTGTAAAATGTATATAGGGTATGTCAGAAAGTCCGATACAAGTCTCAGTCCGAAGTAGATGGCTAGGGGAGGAATTGGCAGGGGATGCAACGTTGCATGAGGGAGGTCAGCCGTTGGAATGTTGCTCTTTTGTAGATAGCTAGCTGGAACTGCCAACACGTAACAAGCAGGTCAGAAGCAGGAACGGTAACCAGGCATGAAGAAAGTTCTGTCCTTGGAATTCGTGTATCAGGTTCTTCAGATCACGTTGAGTGACATCTAGGGTTTCGGGGGGTGTGCCACGGTAGTCGTGCCATCTAGTGAGTGACGTCAGGGTGTGCAGGGGTTCAGATGGTTTTTCCGGGATTCCTGTGAAAGAAACACAAACAATCTGCTTCTCGTGGTTAATTTGAACTGGTAACAAGTTATAGGTTTGTTATAGTTGGTACCTCGATGATTATAATTGGTTTAGAATCTCTTTATGATTTATTAAAAGGTCATCTAATGTGACCTCCTGTAGCAGCCTCTACCGCAGGATCTTGAGACCAATTTTAGCTAAAATATGTATTTTAAACAGACTCAAATTGCTTAGAGAGTTAACGCATATTCGTGACAATGATTTTAACGTTTACAGTGCCAGATTGATGCCAGATCTGTTGTGGATTAATTTCCACAAGATAGTTTACAGGGCACCTTTGGGGGCCCTTCAAAGGTGTCCTGTATATAAAATTTATATAGTTTAGTTTTGGGAATGAATAGTCACGTTGAACATTTAGACTTTTACCTAAATAGTAAGTTACCTTAACAATTAATATTTACCTTGTCTGGTAAAAGTGTAGCTGTAGGGTTACACTTCTGACCGTTAAGTTAGTGTTACCAAACTTGAGACATACCCATAAACATTTAGTTATAACAAACTGGAGGAAAAAGAACTTTTGTTATAAAAACACATTATTTAAAAACAATTTTAGATCTGTCATTAGTCACACAGTTTAAGACTAAACACTTACATATATACCAATACTATATATAAAATTCAAAAGAGGGAGAAAGAAAAAAAAATTTTTGGAATGTTTCTGGACGTCTCCAGAAACTTTGGCTGCGTCCAGCATTTTTATATAAGGCCAATAACCTTTTAGAGTACTCCAAGCAGATGGGTCATGCAAAAAAAAAGAAAAAAAATTTTGTCATTTAACACACTCATTCACAAAAACAACTGGCCAGTTATAACATAAGACATACAGGGAAAGGGTAGGAGAGAGGTCTCTGTGAGCCAGATTTGCAGGTTCTGCCATGTCGTATTACGGGTCCTGGGATGTATCCTGCATCTGGCCCTCTTGTAGTATTTCTTGTTCTTCAGGAATAACAGCGCCATCCTGCGGGTATTGTCGGACATGGTGGGCAGGAACCCAGACAGGTTTAGAGAAATTTTGAGGGAAAATGCATGCGAAACCCCTTCCCATGGTCAATAATGGGTCAGGCCCTTTCCAAACTTTATCGAGTGGGTCTCTCCATTTCACCTTAATAGATGGGAGGGTAGATGGTGTTTGCCAGTGAAGAATAATAGGGGGTAAGGCTGAGTTATTGTAAATATTAAAGAGATTTAACGTAGTTAAGGCTTTTGCTAGCTGGATATTGGGGGGATATGTTCCTCCTTTATCTTTATTTAGTTGAGCCTTCAGTGTTTGATGGGCCCTTTCGACAATGCCTTGTCCCTGTGGATTGTAGGGAATGCCCGTGGTATGAGTAATATTCCAGAGGGAACAAAAATCTTTAAATTGTTTGCTTGAAAACATAGGTGAATTGTCTGTTTTCAAAAGTAATGGGACCCCCATAACGGCAAAACAAGAGAGCATATGGCTTACAAGCTTTTTAGCACTTTCTCCTGTCTGAGCTGTAGCCCACATAAATTTAGAAAAGGTATCAATTGAGACAAACACATATTTTTGTTTGCCAAAGTTTGGTATGTGGGTGACATCAATTTGCCAAATAGCATTAGCTTTTAAACCTCGGGGGTTAACCCCAAGGGTCTGGATAGCAGGTGTCTTTATGAGATTTGCACAAGAAGAGCATGTAGCAAGGATATGTTTTAACTGTGGTACAGGAACATCAGGGAATCGAGCTTGAAGGCCTTTAAGATTAGCATGGGTTAGAGAGTGAAAATTAGCAGGATCAGAGACAGAGACTGGGAAAGTTCCTGTGGAGGCAAGGCGGTCAACTGCGGCATTCCCTTCGGAAAGGGAACCAGGAAGAGGGCTGTGGGAACGAAGGTGTTGAATATACAGTGGTTGGGTTCGAGAACAGAGCATAGAGGCGATTTGAATCAAGAGAGGGGAAAGTGGGTTGTCATCAATTTTCACATATGAACGAGCAAGCCATGGAAGTAAGTTAACAGTATACACACTGTCAGAAAAAAGGTTGAAGGATTCTGGTACAGCTTTTAGTGCAAGAAAAACAGCATAAAGTTCTTTGTACTGAGGGGAATTATCAGGAAGCTCAGTAAAGAGAGGTTTAGGAGATTGTTTGTCTGGGTAATATATAAGGGCAGCAGCTCCCCTTTTTCCGCCATCAGTAAAGATTGTAGGAGCAGAGGGAATGGGATCCCGAGAGAAAAGTTTAGGTGCTAGTAGAGGCAGAAGAGGTAAAGAAGCTATCAATTTATTAGAAGGAAAATGGTTATCTATTTGTCCTGGAAACCCCACGAAGCTTATGGCAAAGCGGGAATGATGGCGTATAAGCCACTCTGTATCTGTGAGAGAAAAGGGCAGAATGATTAAATCCGGTTCTTTCCCTAAGACCTGCACAGACCTATTTCTCCCTTGGCAAACCATGAATGCTAACGCATCTATCTCAGTGAGGAGTCTTGGAGCTCCTCCTACTGGCATGTGAAGCCATTCGAGAACCCCATGGTCTTGCCACAGTGCCCCTACTACTGTGGGGGTGGAGTTGAAGATTAGAAGGTTTACTGGAGAGGAGGGGGAGAATCGAACAAGGTGCATGTCCTGGAGGGCCTGGTTAACCCTTTCCAGTGCCAAGGAGGCCTCGGGAGTTAACTTACGTTTTGAAGAGGGCTGTTTGTTTCCTTTCAACAGGTCAAACAGTGGTTGGAGGCAGCTTGTGGGCAGATAGAGATACTGCCTAAGCCAATTTAAATTTCCTAGAAAACTTTGTAAAGAAGCAAGAGTAAGGTTAGAAGGGAAGGTAACATTAGGTTTTAAGGGACGAATTTGTGTTAGAGAAATCTCTGAACCTAGGAAGGATATTGGAGGGACTAGCTGTATCTTCTCAGGGGCTACATTAAGGCCGCTTTTCTTCAATGCAGGAATGAGAAAATCACGTAAGGCATAGAGATCTGTATCTGATTTTCCCCATATTAAAATATCATCTGTATAATGAAAAATATTAAGGCCCTTATGAATATATGGGACAAGGGCAGATTTAACAGCCTCCTGACAAATTGTAGGACTATTGGCCATACCCTGGGGCAGCACCACCCATTCAAATCTGTCAGCGGGGCTGGCATTATTAATAGACGGAACAGAGAAGGCAAAACGTTTACAATCTCGCGGATGCAAGGGGATAGAGAAAAAACAATCTTGTATATCAATAGCTATGATTGGAATTCCCGTGGGAATTGCAGAAGCAAGAGGCAAACCCCTTTGGGGGGAGCCCCAGACCTGCATGGTTTTATTTACTGCACGGAGATCTTGAAGGAGGCGCCATTTTCCCGAGCGCTTTTTAATCACAAAGACAGGAGTATTCCATGGGCTTCGAGAATGACGAATGTGTCCCAAGGACAACTGCTCTCGGACGAGCTCTTTTAAAATTTTTAGCTTATCCCTAGGTAAAGGCCACTGTTCCACCCAGACAGGCTCATTAGAAAGCCAGCTTAAGCGGGGTGTTTGGCTACGAACAGTGGCATTTAGTATTGGGGGTGCTGAATAGACCTGGTATCGCGGGAATGAGTTTTACGCTCTGCAGAGGCGTCTGTGGATATCCTAACATTAAGACATTCCAGAAGATCCCTGCCCAGTAAGTTGGTGCTAATATTAGCTACCAAAGGGCGGAAGTGTCCAGTAGAACCTTCTGGGTCTTCCCACATAAGCGAGTCTCGTGTGCAAAATGCTCTTGTCATCCCTCCTATTCCATGTAAACTGGGTCCAGGGATGAGTTCCCAATCTTGGGGAACCTCTTCTTGCCTTAAAATCGTCTTTGCTGCCCCCGTGTCAATCAAAAATTTAAAAGGAATATTGCCAATCTTTACTGTCATAGAAGGGTGACCTTGTTCTAAAACAGGAGTGGTCCACAAAATCTCAGGCCCCGAATTTGTACCATTCAGGGGCGAACCATCTTTATGAAATTGGGACCAACAATCTCTCTTCCAATGAAACCCCTTACGACATTTTGGACAAACAGTACGTGGTCTCTGGCTCCCTGACTGAAAGCGGGGTTGCTCTGGCTGGAGGCGTGGTTTCCCTGACTGGAGGCGTGGTCGCAACTTATCAGGACATTGGTTACGCCAATGTCCTTGGCGACCGCACTGAAAGCAGGCCCCGTTTTGCTTACGTGGGGCAACTGCATAGACCTGCGTCGTAGCGGGTGTCCCATAATTGCCTGATGTAAGCTCCTGTGTCGCTAGAATCCAATTATCTGGGTGTAGGTGTTTAAGATTAAGGCATACCTGACGGAATTGTGGTGTCATGCCTTCCCAGACAATAGAGCGCAGGAGTAGTGTGCGGACGTCAGGATTATAAACCTTTCTCTCTAAGCTTCTCTTCACCCTTGAGATGAAGCTCACCAATGACTCATCAGAGCCTTGGTGAAAAGAGTTAATGGGAGCTGATGGATCTACATCAGGTGTGGTCACCCTTTCCCATGCTTGTGTTGCACAGATGCGTACCTGTTCAAAATAACCAGTTGGAAACCTGGCTTCTGCCTGCTGAGCTCCAGATTCATAAGCTCCTGCTCCAAACAAAGCATCAGAATTCCATTCTATCTGTTTGTTACTATTTTCCTGCGATTGCCTAGAGCACTCATCGCGGAAACATGCCTGCCACTGAAGATAGAGAGGGTCTGGGAGTGCAGCACGAGCCAGTTCTTTCCAGTCTTGTGGTGTATTTAAATGCTGGTAAAAGCTTCTCAAAACGGACTTGGTCCATGGAGAGTGCATACCATCCTCCCTGACTGCTTGCCTGAGCGTTCCAAGTTCTTTCGAGGAATATGGCTGCCACGGCTGAGGGTTTTGTTTAGAAGGGGCCAAGTTTACCGGGAATGTGTGGATTTGGTCCGGTGGCGCGGGAGAGGGAGCTACAGAAGTGGAAAGTTCAGTAGAAACTGCTGTAGTGGCTGCAGGGGAGACTAAACGCATATCTAAGGGGACGGAGCTCCCGGGGTGGACTGCACATGGTTTAAAATCCTTAAATGCTGAAAAAATATCCTTTAGCTCTCGTATCTCAGCCACTAGATCTCTTAATGGTGATGTATCAGCAGGGGGCGGGGTCAGGGACGAGGAAGCCTCAGGCGGAGCTGAAACCGCGGCAGCAGGGGCCGGGGGCGGGGTCAGGAAAATGGAAGCTGCAGGCGGAGCTGAAACTGGGACAGCAGGGGCAGGGGCGGGGTTCAGGAACACAGAAGCTGCAGGCAGAGTTGAAACCGCGGAGGCAGGGGCCGTGGGCGAAGCTGAAACCGGGACGGAAGGGGCAGGGTTCAGGAACGCAGGCGCCTCAGGCGGAGCTGAAACGGAAGCTGAAACCGGGACAGAAGGGGCAGGGTTCAGGAACGCAGGCGGAGCTGAAACCGGGACGGAAGGGGCGGGGTTCAGGAACGCAGGCGCCTCAGGCGGAGCTGAAACGGAAGCTGAAACCGGGACAGAAGGGGCAGGGTTCAGGAACGCAGGCGGAGCTGAAACCTGAAAGGTGGAAGGGGGTGGGGTCAGAGGAGGAGCGTCCGAACACGTGTGCGTGTCTGTGGGAACAGAATTCTTGGGTTTAGCCGCTGATCGCTTAGGATGTCTAAGTCTTAAGCACATGTGATTTAACTCTCGTACCTCAGCCTCAAGGTCACTTATCCTTATGGCATACCACGTTTTACATATCTTGAAAGTGGCGACCACAGTTAAAAAAATCCAAGGGGTAGCGAAAATTAAACCTTTTATGACAGCGGGAATCTGTCCCAGGTCAAGAGATAATGACTGGGACACCTCCTCATAAAACGAGAAATTTCCCATAGTGGAGGGAAACGCGGGGCCACAGAAGTGGGCGGATGCCACTTACCTGTGTCTGGGCGGTTTCGGAGACCTCAGGCCGGGCGTGGTGTGGGTACGGAACACGATGGGCGCCAGATGTTGTTGAGGTGGTCTGGTGTCGGGCTGCACCGCGGAGAAGAGAGCGGACGTCCAGAGCAAAGGGGTACACAGATCTTTATTATAGGATGGGGGGGAGGTTTGGTTCAGACCACGTGGAGCCAGCCAGCAATGGCCGACCACGGGGGGGAGAGCAGGGAGCGAGACCTCAGAGAGGGAGAGCCAAGAGCCCAGAGAGAGCGAGGGGAGGGGTGAGGGGGCTTTTTATTGGGCGACAACCAGGGGTGACGTGTAGGGCCAGGATTGGTTGAAAGGGGGCACTCTAGGATTTAGCGGGGCATAGAAAAACCTGGGGGTGGAGACTGCATCAGAATAAGTCCTCAGCAACATGGGGCGAGCCAGGGGCTCGAACTCGGATCCTTGTGTGAGTCTTTGTGCTTCATACTATGTGCACCACAACCCAGCTCTCCCCGACTCCAACTCCTGGTTTTCCCTGGGACTTCAGCAATGCCTGTGGCTTGCTTTGCTTCTGTGCTGTAGTTTGAATTGCTTTTCTCCTCTTGAATGATGGTGTTTTCTGACAGCATTCAAGGGAATTAAAGCAATGACTCCACTTCCTTTCACAGAGACTCATGTAGGTTCTCAGACTGTTTACTGGTAATCTCTATTTCTTCTTAATGTCATCTCCAACAGGAGAAAAATCCCACTTCAGTCCAGAGATCTCATTCTATAATTACATCACAAAGGGTAGCTTTATAAGGGAGGCACTGGCTTTGAATTTCTGTCGGCTTCTATTGGAGCAGATGGAAAACTATGGCATACATATCAAAAACAATGGTCCTTCTTTTTTAATCTTCACGACCAGGAATATTTTGATTCTCAGACTCTGCAGATAAGCCTGGGACCTAGTCATCAATTCTCTGCCCAAATAGTTTGACAAATAAACTCTTTGTTCCTAAAACACAAAATGGATCTAATATTTCAGACAAGAGAGAACAGAGCTGTCCTTTCAGAATGAGATCTAGCTACTGTAGCCCATATCCTGAAAACACACACACACACACACACACACGATCCTAGCAAGGCTGGCTACAATTACTGCGTTTCCTACAATTCAAGAAATCTAGACTAATCAAACCTTGAAAATACCTCTTCTGTTTAATCGAAATCTGGCAGTGAATGTGTTATGGGAGTAGAGAAGGAATCATAGCTGTTAAAAAGCATGTCAGCCCATCACAGAAATTTAATTTCCACTATTACTATTACACCAGCAGTAAGAATTTAGGAAGTATGTCTTTTCATCTCCAGTTACCTACTTTGGCTGCTAAAACCCAAAGCAATTGGTATGCAAAACCAAAGATGTCCACAGTGCCTTGTTGAAGAGATAGCTGCAGACGTGCAACACATATTACATTGGTTGCTATGTATACAGAAAGCTAATACCTAGACTATTTCTTCAGAAGTCCCAAATAGTACTTCAAGGCAATAAGAGCTTATGCATTTTTTTGAAACTTAACTCATTACAGAATAAATACATCAGATTCTATAGATGACAAATTAGAACAAATATTCTGTATTTATTAGAGACTGGATATAATTGAGAGACTCATTCTTTTTAAAATTTTTTTTATCTTTTTAAAAAAATATTTATTTCTTTATTCCCTTTGGTTGCCCTTCTTGTTTTTTTATTGTTGTAGTAATTGATGTCATCGTTGTTGGATAGGACAGAGGGAAATAGAGAGGAGGGGAAGACAGAGAGGGGGAGAGAAAAATACACACTTGCAGACCTGTTTCACCGCCTGTGAAGTGACTCCCCTGAAGGTGGGGAGCCGGGGGTTCGAACTGGGATCCTTCTGCCTGTCCTTGTGCTTTGCGCCACCTGCGCTTAACCCGCTACGCTATCGCCAGACTCCCGAGAGACTCATTCTATTCTGAATTACAATATGTTCAGAAACACCATAATCCCACATCTACATTTGCTAAGTAGAAACCCAAGAGATAATCTTCCTTTCTTTACCTCCTCTAAGTAATCATTTAAGCTCTATAGCAACCAATTTTTTCCTCTCCTCCTCCTTTTTCTCCTTCTTCCTTCCCCCCTTCTCTGTCCTTTCTTTCTTTCTTTCTTTCTTTCTTTCTTTCTTTCTTTCTTTCTTTCTTTCTTTTCTCCTCCTCCTCCTCTTCTGTTTTGTTTTATTGCCACTAGGGTTATTGCTGAGGCTTGGTGCTAGCACTACAAATCCACTGCTCTTGGTAGCCATTTTTTTCCCTTTCTTGTTTTATTTGTAAAAAAAAAAAAAAAAAGGAGAAATTGAGAGAAGAGGGAGGTAGAGAGGGAGCAAGAAAGATGGACACCTGCAGACCTGTTTCATTGCTCACTTTGTGCTGTAGTAATCCTTGTCTCAAACTCGATGTTCTCCTTGTCAAATGGAATGGGAAGCAGTCTCTTCCCTCTTCACCCGTACTGGTCAGACCCAGTTCTTTCTTCATTTTCATCTTAGTTATCTTTTAAATTTTCTTTATTTATTATTGGGAAAAGAGAGAAATTGAGAGGGGACGGGAAGATAGAGAGGGAATGAGACAGACAGACACCTGCAGACCTGCTTCACCACTCATGAGGCTTTCCCTTTGCAGGTGGGGAACAGGGGCTTGAACCTGGGTCCTTGTGCTCTGTCATGTGAACACTTAACCAGCTGCACCATTGCTCAGCCCCTAAATGTAACTTTGTTTTAATTTTAGTTTGCCTCTCTCTCGATAGAAATAGAGAGAAAATGAAATTTAGAGGGACAGGGGAGATAGGGAGAGAGACAGAGAGACACCTGCAGCCCTGCTTCACCACACATGAAGCTTTCCCCCTACAGACTCAAACCCGGGTCCTTGTACACTGTAATGTGAGCACTTAACCAGGTGCACCTGGCCCTGTCAGGCTCAGTTCTTTGAGTTAAATGTCAGATTGCAGGAGTCTGGCAGTGGCGAAGTGGGTTAAACGCAAGTGGCAGGAAGTGCAAGGACCAGCGTATAAGGATCCTGGTTCAAGCCCTTGGCTGTCCACCTGCAGGGGAGTCGCTTCACAGGCGGTGAAGCAGGTCTGCAGGTCTCTCTCTTTCTCTCTCCCCCTCTGTCTTTCCCTCCTCTCTCTCTCTGTCCTATCCAACAACGATGACATTATCAACAACAACAATAACCACAGCACTAAAACAATAAGGGCAACAAAAGAGAATAAATAAATAAATATATTTTTTAAAAAATGTCAGATTGCTGGAACCCTAACTTCTGTCCATTTCGTAGAACCGTGTGTCAGCAGAATATTCAGGACTGGGCTAACTTGCTCCATGCCTGTGCTCTTCTGTAAACTTGAATGTCCTTGTGTACCTAGGCCGGGCCTGACTGCAAAGCGCTTAGGAGAGCCACCTGCCCATGGCAGTTGTGAGTGATCAAATGAAGCTTCTCATCAAGATAAATGGGAAGTTTGCCACATCATGAAGAGTAACTGTCTCCTGAAATCAGGAGGTGCTGTCATGGGGAAGATGGATCCGTGCTCTGATGAGCGTGAGAACAAGATGACAGAGGAAGTTCCCCAAGTGATACTGTAGTGACTGTAAATAGCTGAACTGAACCAGGAAATACACATTTGGCCGGTACAGATAATACGATCAAGAATTTTGTGAGAAAATTCAACTTGTATGACCATTCAAAGCCAAGGTATGGAATGAAAATTCCAACCTTGGGGCCGGGCAGTGGTGTACCCGGCTAAGCACATGCATTGCACTCCACAAGGATCCAGGTTCAAGCCCCTGGTCCCCACTTGCGGGGGTGGGAGGGGAAGCTTTAGGGATGGTGAAGTGGGTCTGCAGGTGTCCTTCTTCCTCTCTCTTCCTATCTCTCCCTCCTCTCTCAATTTCTCTGCCTCTATCCAAAAATAAATATAAGAAAATATTAAAATTCCAACTTTAAAGTGTTAGAAGTAGGTGGTTTCTAAGATCCTTTGCAGCTCTTGACTTCATTATTATTATTATTATTTTAAAATTTATCCATTTATTTATTTGTTTTCCCTTTTGTTGCCCTTGTTGTTCTTTATTGTTGTAGTAGTTATTATTATTGTTGTCATTGATGTCATTATTGTTAGATAGGACAGAGAGAAATGGGGAAGATGGGGGGGGAGAGAGACAGACACCTGCAGATCTGCTTCACTGCCTGTAGGTGAGGAGCCCGGATGCTCCAACAGGGAGGGATCCTTAAGCTGGTCCTTGTCCTTTGTACCACGTGCGCTTAACCAACTGGCTACCGCCTGACTCCCTTGACTCGATTATTTTATCAGTGCCTCTGCATGGGGGAATATTCTCATCATACATGTAAGCCTAAATTTTAAATGTGGCTCGTACTTGTTAATGATTCCCTCACTAGTTAAAGACAGAGATATAGGGACATGTTAAATTGCTTGCATCATCCAAAGAACACTGGGACCAAGGACGACCTCATTTGGTTGTCAGCAGCTATGCATTGTACTAGTGTAGAATCATCCTTCAAGGAATTCTTCTCAAGAACACAAGACTTACCAGGAAAGGCCAAAAACATTGGACAATTTCCCCTCATTTAAAATATTTGATGTGTTTACTTCTTATCTCCTTTTTAAAATTGCTTTTACTGGGAGATGCATGGCTTGCAGCAGAGTTGTTGACATGTGAAAACAATCTCTCCTATCACTGTAATGAGTATCTACCTAATACTCTCACCCTGATTGTAGGTCCATTTTCCAACAGCACGTCCAGGACCTCAGACCACACCCCTACCCCCACTACGCCCCCTTCCCTTTCCTTCTCTTCAAAGCCCTTTGCTTTGGTACAATACACCAGACCCAGTTCAAATATTAATTTGTGCTTTCCCGTTCTTTTCTTGTTTCTTAAGTTCTGCCTATGAATTGAAACCATCTGGTATTTAACCTTCTCTTTTAGGCTTATCTAAACTTGACATGATTCCTTCAAGCTCTATCCAAGTTGAAGCAATTTTTTTATTTTAAGGAGAGAGGGGGGGGGGAGGTGGAGATAGAGATAGACAGGCAGAAACTGGAGCCAGAGCACTGCTCAGTTCTCTTTCTGGCTTAGAGTGATGCTGGGGATTGAATTTGGGACCTCAGAGCCTCAGTATATAAGTCTATTCTGCATGCTAAATAGGAAAGAACTTGCAGACATTAGGAGACTGTGAAAATAGTTCTCTTTGGAAAGGGTGGCTTGTGTTTCAAGTATCTTCAGTGTCCTATTTTCAGAGAGCTCAATTCAAACAAGATGCTTTTTTAAAAAAATTTTATTTATTAGGGAATTAACGATTACCATTATAGTATCTGCCCACCCCTATTTCAAGTCTTTTATGAGAATCCACTCTTATAGTTGAGAGCAAGTGACAGAGGAAATCTTTAGAGTGGTGGTGTTTGTAAGTTACAAGAACTCTAGGTATCCATAACCTCAGCCAAAGTGTCTCTATACCTTAGACTTTACTTAGATACCTTAATCTAAATGATAATGTCCCTCAAATCAATTTTTATCCTATATTAACTTTCATTTCTGAAGAATATGACTCATTAACAAGGACTCAGAGGTCACACAAATTCCTGTGCTCAATGTGAATATATATGGGCCCTAGCTCAGATAGTTGGGATAAATAGTCAATGGTACTTAAATACTTTCCTCATATTTGGGAGCTACTCTTTGCCTTAATCCAGCTATCTAGGCCTATTCTCAACTCTGACACTCTCTTCTCAGGCAATACTTTTAGTCATCTGCCTGTTAGCTATCAAGATCAGAAAAAAAAAATTATTAAAGCCATGGGCCATATGGAACATACCTGAAATAGACTTCCTAGCTTCTTCCTACCTGAAGACCCCAAATTTCATCTTCTCTATTCCTACCTGTGGGTTCTTGTTTATTAAATAATTTCTCCTGCTTTCTCTCTTACCACTTTTTAGCCACCAAGTTGCAGGCTCTACAAAGATTCCATCCTGACTTCCCTGGGCAGACGACCGACCTCACCAATGTGTCCTGGAACCTCCCCTCTCCAGAGCCCTGTCACACTAGGGAAAGAGAGAAACAGGCTGGGGGTGTAGATCTACCTACCAACGTCCATGTCCATTGGAGAAGTAATTAAAGAAGCCAGAACTCCCACCTTCTGCACCCCATAATTATCCTGGGTCCATATTCCCAGAGGGATAAAGAATAGGAAGCTATTAAGGGATGGAATAGGACATGGAACTCTGGTGGTGGAAACTATGTGGAGTTTTACCCTTCTTAGTCTATGGTCTTATCAATATTTCAATTTTATAAATAAAAAAATGCAAGTGTTGGGGGTCGGGCGGTAGCGCAGCGGAATAAGAGCACGTGGCTCAAATCGTGGGGACTGGCGTGAGGATCCAGGTTCGAGTCCCAGGCCCCCCACCTGCAGAGCAGTCGCTTCACAAGTGGTGAAGCAGGTCTGTAGATGTCTTATCTTTCTCTCCCCCTCTCTGTCTTCCCCTCCTCTCTCTGTCCTATCCAACAACAACGACATCAATAACAATGATAATAATAACCACAACAATGGTAAAACAACCAGGGTAACAAAAGGGAAAAAATGGCCTCCGGGAGCAGTGGATTTGTGGTACAGGCACTGAGCCCAGGCAGTAACCCTGGAGGCAAAAAAAAAAAAAAATGCAAGTGTTGGGGCCAGGTGGTGGCATATGTGGTTAAATGCATATGTTACAATTCCATCAAGGAACTGGGTTTGATCCCCCCCCCACACACATATAGGGGGAAAGCTTCACGAGTGATGAATCAGGGCTGCAGGTGTCTCTCTGTCTCTCTCCATCTCTATCTTCCCCTTCCCTCTTGATTTCTGTCTGTCTCTACCCAATAAACAAAGATAGTACTAGGAAAAAAAAAGTTAAAAAGAAGCCTATAAAAAATGCAAGTATAGCTTATGTCATAGGGTAATTCATTTTAAAGAGTCTACTGAAGAGATCATCCACTATTTAAAAAAAACATCTTGTTAGATCAGAAGGGAAAGCACTCAGCAGAACTTGGACTGGAGTGTATTGCACCAAAGTAAAGGACTCAGGGTGGGAGTGGGGGAGGGTTCAGGTCCTGAGACATGATGGCAGAGGTGGACCTAATGGCGGTTGTGTTGTTATGTGGAAATGTTACACATGTACAAACTGTTGTATTTGACTATTGACTGTAAACCATTAATCCCCCCTAAAGAAATTTTAAAAAAATCTTGTTTGAATAGAGTCCTCTGAAAATAGGATACTGAAGATATTTTAAACATAAGCCACCCTTTCCAAAGAGAACTATTTTCACAGCCTCATGCCAAGGAAGATGACTGTCTTCTAATGTCTGCAGGTTCTTTCCTATTCAGCATGCAGAACAGCACCTAGCAGCCTTCTAAGTCACTGAAGGAAGCTCCCCCATCTTTCATCCTTGCCATCTGTTCTTACTGCAAACCGCCCTGCTTCTGCTGTGTTGTGCAAATTGACGAAGTTAATGACTTTTCACTCTGACTTCTTTTTTTTATTATTTATTTAGAAAATGGAAATATTGACAAGACCATAGCATAAGAGGTGTACATTTCAACACAATGCCCACTCCCCCAGAGCTCCATATCCCATCCCTTCCCTTGACATCTTTCCAATTTTTATCCCTCTGGGAGTATGGACCCAGGGTCATTGTGGGGTGCAGAAGGTGGAAGGTTTGTCTTCTGTACTTTCTTAGCTCTGTGTAACCCCAACTCTCTTCTTTTTACTAGTTCTTTTTCTCCAACTGTTAAATGGGAGAAAACTGTTAAATGGCAGGGGGGAGGGGTCACTGAAGATCAAATAGTAGCCATCATGTAAGCAGGGGAGAGAAGCTTCAGTGTTCCCTCTTGTCTGTTGACTGTGATGGGAAGAACACTTTGTTTCTGTGCTGTGAGGGAAATGCAGAAAAGGTCTTTTTGTTATTTAGCACCCCCTGTTCTTCCTGCTCTAAGAAGAGCTGTCCTTCCTTAATTAAGTTTGGCAACAAATGGGCAACTCCTTCAGGTAGAACCTGCTTCATAACAGAAATAAAAGGGTTTGACAGGATGCTGGGACAGTGCCCGGGTGAGTGCAGGGCATTAGAAGATAATTCAATGAAGCAAGACAAAGTCTGAGAAGGCACAGGACAACTCCTGTGTGTTTGCCAGAACACAAGTGGACACTAAACAGGAGGTGTTTCATAAGGAGAACGAACTCACACAAAGTGGAGTCTTATTATTATTATTTTTTTAATCTCTTTGATGTGGCCTTGGTCTGCGTGGAAAACAAACAAACAAAACCCAGATGATTGTGGTTCTCTGTTGTTGCATCCCTGAGGCACTGTATGTAATGAGGGACTCATCTACAAAGGGGCTGGGTGTGTCTCTTGATTGATGAGAGATTCCCCCTAGTTAAGGAGATCCATCATCGTGACAGCTGAGTTGATTGAAGTGGCCATTGGCCTACAATCAGACTTTCCAGTGGAATCTGTATCTAGCTTTGATGTGAACTTTGTTTGCACAATGGAGTTGACCTGGCTCTAAGAATCTCAGCCAAAGTCATTCACCAGAGGGGTGAGCTAGAACGAGAAGCAAAATCCCCCGGAGGGTGTCCTGTCATCTACCGGTGCAGACTGAAAACTATTTCTACTTTAAGAGGACAATGTGAAGCCAAAAGGTTCCCTTTCTCCTAAACAGACTGAACAGTGGCTGGGTCTGTCATTCGTAGCTCCGCTGAAAAGCTGCTGGGTTTTACAATCTCATCAGTGAATTCATGATCACACTCTGAATTACCTAGAATCATACAGGGAGTGTTCAAAGCTTTCTACACAGGTGGGTAAGGATTTCTCTTAGTTCACTTGAATTTAGTAAACATTACAGAGAAGAAATATCAAAAGCCTAGAAAAATGGACTCTTGGTTGAGGTTGCGTTGTTTATCGATTTATTTTAGCAAGGAAGGCCTTGAGGAGTTCACTCTGAGCCTGTCTTCCCTCAAAGACTTCATAAAAGTGGGTTGAATTGGCTGTGCTCCAAGCCAACATGGTCCAATGAAGGAACCACTAGCCAAGTCTTTTGAGCTACTGAAAAAGTGGCTTTTACAACTGAGAGGTTTTCAAATTTCATTTAGTTGGAATGCATTTAAATCCAACATTTAAGGCAAGGAAACCACACAATTCTTTCAGTATTGATTACTTATTGAAATGGAATGACTGGAAATAGCACATTGAAGCTTCATTTCGCCAGTGGTTTACTAGAAGATCTTTAAATTGCTTATGTAATTTTCTCCTCCCCTTTTTTATTTAGAAAGTGCTGTTCTAGAGAAATAATTTGCACTCCCAAGTCTCCTCTGCCTCCCATATTTTTTTTTTATAAAAATAGCTAGAACCATAAAGGTTTAACAGAAATAGTAGTGAACTATACCTGTATTCCTTTGTCTAAGTATTTATCCCTAGGTCCTTGTGCTGGTGGCCCTGGTAGAGCTTATATTTTGCAGTGTTGATATTCAAATTCGAAGTCCCCACCTGCAGGGGGAAGCTTCATGAGCAGTGAAACCAGGCTGCAGGTCTCTCTCTCTCTCTCTCTCTCTCTCTCTAGTTTCCCCTTCCCTCTCCATTTCTTAGTGTCTCTATTCTATAAATAAATAAAATGTAAATAAATCAACCTTTGCCCTCACTCCCCTGACACACCCACGGGTAAGGACTGAAGTGTTCTAGGTCGATGAAGAGTGCTGGAAGAGAAGGAAAAGGAATGGAGGTCTGCCTCAAGGTGGACCCCAGTGGGGGAGCTATACTTTCCCCATTCCTGAATCTGTGCTTCTTGGGGGTTAGTTACCGCAGCTAGTTCATAGTGGCAGCAGGACACTAGAGTATAAAAGCACCTATGTTCTCTGAGAGCAGACGAAGAAAAAACAGCAAGTTAGAGGGCAAAGAAAATTGGAGAGACGGGAGTCGGGCAGTAGCACAGTGGGTTAAGCGCAAGTGGCGCAAAGCACAAGGACTGGCCTAAGGATCCCTGGTTCAAACCCCCAGCTCCCCACGTGCAGGGGAGTCGCTTCACAAGCCTTGACACGGGTCTCCAGGTGTCTATCTTTCTCTCCCCCTCTCTGTCTTCCCCTCCTCTCTCCATTTCTCTCTGTCCTATCCAACAATAACAACAACTTCAATAATAACTACCATAATAAAAACAACAAGAGCAACAAAAGGGGATAAATAATAAATAAATAAGTACTAAAATAAATCTTTAAAAAAAAGAAAAAGAAAATTGGAAAGACATGAGATTGCATGTAGAGACCTCTTGCTAAGTAAGGGGGTGAGGTCAGAATTCACCCATCTGCAGCAAGGAATTGTCTGGTCTGCCGATAGTAACTTCTGTGTTGGTCCTCCAAGTGAGGTCGCCACTCAAGAGCTCAGCTGCCTTCTTGTTCACATCTCCAGAGGGAATTTCAGGATATAAACACTGTCAGCTATAAAAAGAGACTATTTAGGTACACACTGGGAACCAGAGAGCAAAAAACAAGTGAAGTGAAACTATACCCCCCCCCCCACACACACACAAAGGGACAATTTTCTGTATGGGCAGAAAAAAAAAGTCCACTTAAGTGTGTGTTTTCTTTCTTTTTTTTTATTTCCACTTCCAGTGTAAACATTAAAGCAGTTTTCATATGAAGAATTCTACATTTTATATGAGAGGGGTAAATATCGATGATTTTGCTTTAACTAAAGAGATAGCTCACTTTGTAGGGCATCAGTGTTGCTCTGTGCCAAGGCCCCAAATAGTGCATGGAAATATTATCACATTGTGAGAAGCTTTTTTTCTATAATTTTTAAAAAAAATTTAATGTTTATATTTATTCATATTCCCTTTTTGTTGCCCTTGTTGTTTTTATTGTTGTAGTTATTATTGTTGTTATTAATGTCATCATTGTTAGATAGCACAGAAAGAAAGGGAAAGAGGAGGGGAAGACAGAGAGGGGGAGAGAAAGACAGACACCTGCAGACCTGCTTCACTGCCTGTGAAGCGACTCGCCTGTAGGTGGGGAGCCAGGCTCTCAAACTGGGATCCTTATGCTGGTCCTTGAGCTTTGAGCCACCTGTGCTTAACCACTGCACTACCACCAGACTCCCTGAGGGAAGCTTTTGTATTGTGGTTCTGCTATCTTGTCTTATCTATCTGCCATCTATCATCATCTATCATCTCTATCTCTTCCCCTTCCTCCCTCCTTCCCTTCTTCCAGAGAGACATATGAATATATATGTATATATATGTACATATATCCATGATATATTTTATATATGTATATCAACT
The DNA here is from genome assembly GCF_950295315.1 of Erinaceus europaeus. Classification (NCBI taxonomy): domain Eukaryota; kingdom Metazoa; phylum Chordata; class Mammalia; order Eulipotyphla; family Erinaceidae; genus Erinaceus; species Erinaceus europaeus. Next base: position 57,964,197 of record NC_080166.1, read on the forward strand.
TCCTTAAGAATATACACTCTTCAAACTGGAGAAATAATTCAATTAGCTAGTGAGCTTCTTTGCCACATGTATAACCCAGGTTCAAGCCTAACTCCCACTGAACTGGAGGGAGCTTGGTGCAGCAGTCTCTCTCTCTCTCCTCTTCTATTTTCTGTTTATTTTTTTTTAAAGTATATAAACTCTTAAATTTACTTTGAATCAGTGTCTACTCGATGTTTCTGAGCAGGACTGTTTATCTCAGATCTAACTTTTCTCCTTTTAACAAAATGTTCTAGGTACATCTTTGGAAGAGTGAAGGCTGCCATTTCCAAAAAAAAATTAAAAAAATCCACTAAATGTAGTCACTCTCTCACTGGGCATGAGAGCAAAATACAAAAGTTGTTGTCCATGCCGCAAAGTTTGAGCAGCATAGACTTTCTAGGTTTTGAAATAGGTGATAACGTCCAGTTCCCCCTCACCAATAGACAAGTCTTGGTGTTCCTGGATGATTAAGGGCAGTGTTTCAACCTTTCCTGCCAAAAAGCTCCTGACATTTAAAGACCAGGACAATCAAGCCCTTTTTCAGAGGTGAGCACTGGGTTCATGGGGCTTGCTTCTCCTCGATGCCAAATTCATGGCTAGCGATTACAGTCAATACACATCTTAACACCCTAAAGACAGCTTTGAAAATGAAGAAAATTCATTTTGACAGAGAATGTCACATGTACTAGAACCTTCATGAATAAGTAAGATCATTATTTAGTCTGAGATCAGGTGTGCTTGTCAAACAGATATATTTACTTATCAGTTCAGATTCTACTGAAAATGATATTGCCCTTTTAAAATACTCTCTTGTCTCTGTCGTAGTTTCACTTAAATATATATAATCGTCCAAACATATTATTTGGTACACCAAATGGAAAATGTTGCCTTGTCAGTTCAGGATACTGTGCTATAATTTTAAGGACCAGCACTTTCTTATTTTATTTCTGTGTGTGTGTGTGTGTGTGTGTGTGTGTGTGTGTGTGTGTGTCAAATGTCATAAAGTTTACCTCTGGGCTTGGTCCCTAGTAGGTGAATCCATTGTTCCCAGTGACGGCAGTTTTTTTTTTCCTTCCCCACCCCTTTCTTTTGTCTGCTTGGACAGAGAGAAATTGAGAGGAGAGTGGAGATAAGAGAAGCAGGGAGAAAGAGAGACGCTTACACTGCTTCAATGCTTGTGAAGCTTCCTCTGTGCTTCTGGGGACCGGGAATTTCAACCTGAGTCCTTGAGCACAGTCACCAGGTGCACCACTGCCTGGGCCCTCTTGGTGCTTATTTAACACTAAGGAACACTGAGGTTTTTTTAATTTAATTTTATTTTTAGGTTTCTGTAGTTATCCCTGAAGTCTCTATTCAGGAGCAAAGTTCTCTGTTTAGTTTTGAGTCTGGCTTTTGAGTGGAAACAGTCTATATTTTCTGCATGCATTTTTTAAAAAAATATTTTTAATCATTGTGATTTCAACTAATTTCCTCAAAGACTAAAAAAAAGAAAAAAGAAAATCTTCACTCTCACAGCTGTTGAAGAGCTTCTGAAGTCTAATCACTCAACAGTGAAACAGCACTGCCATACCTGACTGCTTTTATATCTCTCCTTTATGCATATTTTATTTTTCAGGAAAGAGAAAAGATAGGGAATGGTTCATTGGATTGAAAGTCTTCTGATTTCTTTGCTCTCAACTGTTCTTAAAATGATAGTCGCTATAAATATCTATTCGTAGGACAAGATGTTTGTGCACTCTGGGTTCTAAGGCTTTCCTCCATTTGTTGCCTTGGCTGATGGCTTGTGTCTGGTCTATCTCGTTATGAGCATATCTTTTTTTTGTTTTGTTTTCATAAGAAATTCAGAATGGCAAACCTTGCAAATGAAGCCATTAGAAAAATATATCCATCTGAAAGCACATCGGCAGTCAGACTAAACATCAAGGTTAGTAGGGCATCTGTACTGCCTGACGCTTTCTACAAACCCATTGAGATGGAAAGTCCACAGACACCTTCATGTCAAAGAAGTCATAACTACTTCCAGGTCATTGACAGGGTTCATATTCTGAAACTCTTTGCAGTGTTTTTTGTTTTTTTTTCATTTCTCAGGATACAGAATCTTACTCAATGTACTCTAATAGAGGTTCTCATGTCTCACAATCAGCCATCCCTTCAAAACAAATCATATATTTTCAAAGTATATGGAAAAGTGTTCATCCCACAGGTTAGATTCCATAGTGGGTAGTATGGCTGTCAAGTTTAAGCTGTTAACCGCCGCTCCCCCAAAGAGGATTCTTTTTTTTTTTTTCTCATGCTGCTTTCCCAAGATAGGACATTTCCGACTTTACTCCTTAATGCTGGATCTAAGAGCCTTGATCTACTTGCAACTATACTTTGCCTTATTTTTTATTGTCATTAATGATTTAATATTGATTTACAGAATGATAACAGGGGTACAAACTTTGCACTGTTCCCACCACCAGAGTTCTGGATCCTCAATCCCCCCACTGGAAGCTACAGCAGTTGTCCTAAGGTCACAGATACGGGTTAGAGATTATTACTACAATTATCTGTCTACATTTACATGTAGTTTGCCATTTTTTAAAGGCCCATCTTCTCTTCCTTTCCAAGTCACACCTTCACCTATCACTCCATCTGGATGACCCTTCCTTTTCCCTCTTCTCTCTCTGGGTCCGGTTGAAGTTGGAGTTCAAAGTCTTCTGGTCATCCTTATTCTATCATTTCTCCCCCACTGGGAGTATGGACGAAAATTCTTTATGGGGAGCAGAATGTGGGAGTTCTGGCTTCTGTAATTGCTTCTCCACTTCTTCTTCTAGCGTTTGCCCTTCTTCCGTAGCCAGTCAACAGCGTCAGGTTGAGCCTGATGTAAAGTTTCGAGACCTCCTTTGAATCTGGAGAGGTGGCAGTCGTTGACTATGTGGGTCATAGTCTGTCTGTGGCCGCAGGGGCAGTTCGGGTCGTCTCTGGCTCCCCAGCGATGGAACATAGCGGAGCACCGGCTTCTCCACTGGGCCTGGGTGTTGGCAGGTAGATCCACAGCCCTAGCCTTTTTCTCTCTTTCCCTAGTCAGATAGGTATCTGGAGAGGTGAGGTGCAAGGACACATTGACGAGGTTGTCTGCCCAGGGAAGTCAGGATGGTGTTATAGTAGTGTCTTCAACTTGGTGTCTGAAAGGCTATAAGATATAAAGTGGGACAAAATGATTAAAGAACAGGAAACAAAAAGTAATAAGAATAGAACAGGTTGGGAAGAAATGAGTCCATTTTACACATGTTCCTAGGGGCCCACGATTATTGTGATTTCTTGAGTTAGATAGCTAACATGGAGTTGGATAAAAATGTTGTCTGAGAGGATGGTGTCAGGCTAGAGAAAAGGGATAGACAGTTTTATTAGGGCCAAGAGTAGCTCCCAATCTTGAAAAAATTATGAATAAAATTAATTGTTTACTCCATCTACCTTATCCAGCAGTTTTCATATGAAGAATTCTACATTTTATATGAGAGGGGTAAATATATATATTTAGCACAAGAGCCTGTGTAACCTCTGAGCTCCTGCCAGTCTGAGCTCACAGTTCATGGCTACAGCCCTGAACATTCTAGGCTGCTCTCATTTCCAGACTCATCTTCCTGGAATGGCAAGGCAGGGGGACCTACTTCCGCTGCAGCTCCTGTTATGTTGCAGCTTTCCTTGGGAAGACAACCTATTGCTTGAGCTGACAGAGATAATAGAAATTGTTCATACCACTCTTAAAAAAATGGCTCAGGGGAGTCAGGCGGTAGCGCAGTGGGTTTAGCATAGGTGGCACAAAGCATAAGGACCGGCGGTAAGGATCCCGGTTCAAGCCCCCGGCTCCTCCCCTGCAGGGAAGTCGCTTCTGCAGGTGTCTGTCTTTCTCTCCCCCTCTCTGTCTTCCCCTCCTCTCTCTATTTCTCCCTGTCCTATCCAACAATGAACAACATCAAGGACAACAACAATAATAACTACAACAATAATAAACAAAAACAAGGACAACCAAGGGGAAAATAAATAAATAAATATTTTTTAAAAAGTGGCTCAGGAGTGACACCGATCATGCCCACTCACATTTCATATATAAAGCCCAAATAAATGGCACATCAAATTTACTAAGCGAAGTGAGGACTTAATATTTTTCCACAAGAAGAATGCCTACTAGAAAGTAAGAAATATGGGTGAACAGTAATGTGCCTTAGAGATTGTATATAAAAGTGGGTGCCTTTATAGATTCATTCAACATCTTGCTCCTTCCTTCCTTCCTTCCTTCCTTCCTTCCTTTCTTTCTTTCTTTCTTTCTTCCTTTCTTCCTTTCTGCCTCCAGGGTTATTGCTGGGGCTCAGTGCCTGCAACATGAATCCACTGCTCCTGGAGGCCATTTTTTTACCATTTTGTTGCCCTTGTTGTGGTTATTATTGTTGTTGTTGTTGATATCATTTGTTGTTGGATAGGACAGAGAGAAATGGACAGAGGAGGGGAAGACAGAGAGTGGGGAGAGAAAGACAGACACCTGCAGACCTGCTTCACCTCTGTAAAGCAACTCCCCTGTAGATGGGGAGACTGGGACTCAAACCGGGGTCCTTATGCCGGTCCTTGTGCTTTGAGCCAAGTGTGTTTAACCCGCTGCATTACGCCGGACCCCCTCTTCCTTCCTTCCCTTCCTTCCTTCCTTCCTTCCTTCCTTCCTTTCTTTCCTTTTTCTTTTTCTTTCTTCCTTTCTCGCTTTCTTTCTCTTTCATTCTTTCTTTCTTTCTCTCTTCCTTCCTTTCTTTCTCTTTTCACTACCCCAATGTTTCAGAAGATTTCCTATTTTATTTTATTTTATTTTTTACTTTAGAGCTCTCTTAAGGTTTTAGATTTTTTGTTTGTTTACTGCTTTTGTCATAAGAGGTCTGTGTCCCCATCGTCACCCCTAGAGATAACCACTATAGTTCTTCCACAACCTTATAGATTGACATTTTATCTTTTTCACGTTCATATATTCCATTCTCTATATTTCACGTATGACTGAAAGCATTCTGTAGTTGTCCTTCTCCTCCTTACTTGCTTCACTGAGTTACATCTTCTCCAATTCCATTCATTTTATCCAAAAGGACACAACATCATCCACTTTTATTGCTGCATACTACTCCACTGAGTATGTATATGCATATGCATATGCATATGTATATGTATATGTATGTCGTAATACTCCGTGGAGTAGTATATATATATATCCAGTCACTTGTCAAAGAGCATTTTGGTTGTTTCCAAGTTTTGATATTGTGAATAAAGCTGCTATGAAAATGGGGGTGAATATATCCCTTTGAATCAGTCTTATATCTTTTGGGTAAATGCCTAGCAGTGGAATTGCTGGATCATAAGGTGTTTCCATTTGTATTTGTTTAAGGATTCTCCATACTGCTCTCTATAGTGGTTGCACCAGTTTGAGTTCGCACCAGCAGTGTAGTACAGTTCCTCTCTCTCCACATCCTCTCCAGCACTTATCTTCTCCTGTTTCATTGCTAGAGTCCATTCTAACAGGTGTGCCTTGGAATCTTGATGTGGTGTTAATTTGCATTTTTTGCCTCCAGGGTTATTGCTGGGGTTCAGTGCCTGCAGTAGGAATCCACTGCTCCTGGAGGCCACCTCCCATTTGTTGCCCTTGTTGTTGTTATTATTGTTGTTGTTGATGTCAATCGTTGTTGGATAGGACAGAAAGAAATGGAGAGAGGAGGGGAGACAGAGACAAATGGAGAGAGGAGGGGAGACAGAGAGAGGAAGAGAAAGACACCTGCAGACTGGCTTCACTGCCTGTGAAGCGACTCCCCTGCAGGTGGGGAGCCTGAGTCTCAAACCGGGGTCTTTGTGGTGGTTCTTGCGCTTTGTACCATGTGTGCTTAACCCGCTGTGCTACCGCTGTACCCCTTAACTCCCCTAATTTGCATTTTTAAGGATGTGTGAATGGAGCATTTTTTTTCTTCTATTTTTTTGCTTTAAAAATCTGATTGACTCATACCAGAGGGAAATCTGCTTGTTTATGTTACCAAAAACATAAGTCAGAAACTTATTCACTCTTCTAGGAACATAATAACGTCTCTTTCTTTTTATCTGGAGATAAGTTTTATGTCATTTGGCTAGAGTAGATTTAACATGCTCATCCCAGTGCACTGAGTGAGTGTTCTTCTGAAAAACTCTCCATTTCTGGTTTCAGACAATGACAATTAACTTCTTATCTTCAGGAGGCTGAGGTATGATGTTAAAGGTGGTCAATTTAACTCTAGTAATAGTTCTTTCATGGCTTGCTGAAGTGGGCACCTTTGTTGTACTTCATCAATGAAGTCCTGGTAATAGGTTCATGTTTATTTGGTAAGAGAGTCTTTGTAAGTACCCAACTTGAAGGTTAGCTTCAGTTCTCAGGTGTGCAGAAAGAGCTGAGAGCTTCCTGGTTGGGGAGAAACAAAGAGGCCCTGAGAATTGACTCACATCCAAAAATAAATTGAAGGGCAAATGTGAATTGAGAAGCGAAGTCACTGAGTATTTAATCTTTGTGCTGTAATGTATGTATTCCTGTTTGTTTTATGATATATTTATGGAGCTTGGCTAGGTTTCTTGGTAATTTATAACAGGGTATATGAATCACAAATCTCTGAGCTCAAAAACTCAGAAAACAACAGGTGTGTGTGTGAGGTGTGTGTGTGTGTGTGTGTGTGTGTGTGTGTGTGTGTGTGTGTGTGTGTGTGTGTGTAAGGGAATGACAGCCCTGCAAATGTACAATGTAGGAAGAGGAAAACAGTGCCCTTTTTACCTTTATTCTTTCAAAGATCTATTAAACCATATCTGTGCAAAACATAAATTGTCCTGCTTTCTTCCTGGTTTATCTTCACTGTAAAGTTGTGGAAAGACAGATAACTATTTCCTTTCTTCAAAATGTCCAAGATTATCAAAGTAAACCCTTGTTTTGTTATCTTCCATTGTAGACATAGAGGTTAACTCTCATTAGAAAAGTGACTGTTTATCTTCATTTTCATGAAGCAAAAGTAATTTTTAAGCTATCAGACCAATTCACAGATATCTAATCTGCAATCACTAATTTGTCTTTCATAATAGGATGGGTGAACTATTTTGTTGTCCGGAATGTTTTGGTTTGAATTATGGGGTTTACATATAAATATAGGATCAAATGAGATATTGTCACAGCTGAAGTTTAGGATTACATGTTCAAAGTGGGAAAAATAAAGAAGGAGACTTCACAGATGGAGTTGAGGTGTGGATTTCAGTCTGGGGAGTTTTTATAACAAAAGGGATTAAGAATTTTACTATTTTTCTTCTCTGAAAGGAAATCAAATGTTTAAAATCCAAGTTTGGAAAACAAAACTACTGAATACTGAATAAGTATCTGAAATGTCTACTATTCACAGTATGGCACGGAAGCCAGAATTTAGTTTTTGAGTTCAAGTACTTCCCTAACTAGTGAAACACTGCATATATACGGCATGTATACAAGGTTACTCATGTAACCTTGGATAAAATTGTCAGCATTTGTAAGCTTCATTTTTATAACTGAAGTTAAATTAATGTTCAGCATTATATTAATTTCAGGTTCCATCACATAATAAGTCCATGTTTGTAAACTGTGAAATGACCACTCCATAAGACTTTTTAAAGACTAATCTTGTACACACATGATCCTCATCTATTTGCAATTAATTTATAAGGATAAATGCTCCTATCCAATAGATTCTTGTAGAAATTCTGCTGTGTAAAAAAAATAACGGGGGGAGTCGGGCTGTAGCGCAGTGGGTTAAGCGCAGGTGGCGCAAAGCACAAGGACCGACGTAAGGATCCCGGTTCAAGCCCCGGCTCCCCACCTGCAGGAGAGTTGCTTCGCAAGCGGTGAAGCAGGTCTGCAGGTGTCTATCTTTCTCTCCCTCTCTCTGTCTTCCCCCTCCTCTCTCCATTTCTCTCTGTCCTATCCCAACAACAACAACAACAATAATAATAATAACTATAACAATAAAACAACAAGGGCAACAAAAGGAAATAAATAAATAAATAAATAAATAACGGGGTCTCGCTGTAGCCCAGCTGGTTAAGCTCAGATGATGCAAAGTGCAAGGACCAGCTTAAGGATGTTGGTTCGAGCCCCCAGCTCCCCACCTGCAGGGGAGTCGCTCGCTTCACAGGCAGTGAAGCAGGTCTGCAGGTGTCTATCTTTCTCTCTCTGTCTTCCCCTCCTCTCTCCATTTCTCTCTATCCTATCCAACAACAATGACATCAATAACAACAACAACAAGATAACTACAACAACAATAAAACAACAAGGGTAACAAATGAGAAAACATAATAACTATAACAAGAAAACAATAAGGGTAACAAAAGGGGGAAAATAAAAAATAATAATAAGTAAACAAATTGAGATGGAGACAGGCAGATGGTCCTTCTTCATTATCACACTGACTATTTGAAATATTTCCATTTTCATATAAATTGTAGAAATATTTTTTTATTTTTATAAAAATGCCATTGTAATTTTAATAGAATTTGTAATGTAGATTTTTCTGACATGAATTTTATAGAAAAATAGAATATCTTTCCCTGTATCTGTATGCACTTCAATTTATTTATTTTTTTTTGTTTCATTTTTAGATAAATGTTATAGGCAGAGAGGTAGAGAGTGAAGAGATAGAGAGAGAAGGAAAGAGATCACAGGAGCAAAGCTTCCTTCAATGCAATAGAAACCATGCATGACTTAGTCACATATACGACAAGGCAATACACTGTCTATGCAAGTTGTTTCGCTGACTCTTTATTATCTCTTTCATATATATATATATATGGAATATATATTTCATTTATTTCCACTCTGATATTTTTTATTTCTTTCAATCTATTATCTTCAGGCCTCATTTGTATTTTTCTTCTTTAGGTATAAAGTTAGGTGATTTGGAAATTTTCTTTTTTTTTTAATACATAATCATTTGATGAACAATGTGTAATTGAAGTGGAGTGATACGGTGACTTAAAATTAAACCCATTGTTTAGTGGAACACTGATAAGCCAATTCATGCAGCAAGAGAGAGCGAGAGCAGCTAGCAATGCTGGGAGACAGAAACAAAAGACACACTGAATAGTGGAATAGACTTGCGAGCCCAGAATTAAGTTCCCACACCTACTTTTTTGATAAGGGTTTTAAATGGAGAAAGCTATAAAATGGAGAAAAAGATGATCTCTTAAATAAATAGTGTTGGGAAAATTGGGCTGAAATGTGCTGAAGAGAAATACTGAACCATTGCATCTCACCACATACACAACAGTAAATGGCAAATGGATCAAAGAAATGGATATTAAAGCAGAAACTATCAACATGCTTAAAGGAAACTATTGACAGAACTCTGTTCCACCTAATTTTTTATTATTGATTATTAGTGATCAATAAGACCATAGGATAAGAAGGATAAAATTCCACATAGTTACCACCACCAGAGTTCAGCATCCCATCTCCTCTATTGGAAACTTCCTTATTCTTTATCCCTCTAGGAGCATAGACCCAGTATCATTATGGGTTGCAGAAGGTGGAAGGTCTGCTTTCTATAATTACTTCTCCATTGGACATGGGTGTTGACAAGTCGATCCATAATCTCAGCCTGTATCTTTCCTTAGTGGGGCAGGGTTCTGGGGAGGTAGGGCTCCAGGACATATTGGTGAGGTCGTCTGCCCGGGGAAGTCAGGTTGGCATCATGGTAGTATCTGCAACATTGTGGCTGTAAGACAGGAAGCAGAACAAATTGTTTAATAATCAGGAATATAAAGGCAAAAATATAACAGATGATATTTGTGTGGTCTGTATTTTGGAAAAAGCTAGGAAGCCTATTTTAGGTATATTCCAAGGGGCCCATGACTTTACTAATTTTTGCCTGAGTCTGACAACTAACATGCAGGTGGGCCAGAGGTATCGTCTAGGGAGATGGTGTCTGAGTTAAATTTTATAGGCGTCTTCAATGACATAAATCCAGTCAAAAAGAAAACAAGAACAAAAATAAATCAATGGGACTACATCAGGTTGGGAAGTTTCTGCACAGCAAAAGAAACTAGCACCCAAAGTGACCCTTTACAGAATGGGAGAAGGTCTTTACATGTCATATATCAAGCAAAAGTCTAATCACCAATATATATTCAGAACTCACAAAACTCAGCAGCATCAACAACAACAAAATGACCCCATCCAAAAGTGGGGAGAGGATATGAACAGATTATTTACCAAAGAAGAGATTCAAAAGGCCAATAAACATATGAAAAAGATGGAAAAAGTCATTGACTGTCAGAGAAATCCAAGTAAAGACAACAATGAGATATCACTTCACTCCTATGAGAATGTCACACATCAGAAACAGTAGCAACAACAAATGCTGGAGAGGTTGTGGGGACAAAGAAACCCTCCTGGACTGCTGAGAGGGATGTAAACTGATCCAGCCCCCTGTGGAGAGCCATTTCAAGAACCCACAGAAGGCTAGAAATGTACCTACCCATTGACCCTGAAATTCCTCTGCTGGGAATATATCCTAAGGAGCCAAACACACCCATCCAAACAGATCTAGGTGCACAGCAGTACAATTGGTAATAGCCAAAATCTGGAAGCAACCCATGTGCCCAACAATAGATTAGTGCTTAAGTAAGTTGTGGCCTATATACACAATGGAATACGACCCAGCTATTCAAAATGGTGACTTCTCTTTCTTCACCTCATCTTGGGTGGAGCTTGAAGGGATCATGTGAAGTGAAATCAGCCAGAGAAGGTATGAATGTGGGATGATCTCACTCATAGACAGAAATTGAGAAGTAAGAACAGAAGGGGAGACACAAAGCAGAACTTGGTCTGAAGTTAGTGTATTGCAGCAAAGTAAAAGACTCTGAGGGTGAGGAGGTGGGTTCAGGTCCTGGAACATGATGATAGAAGAAGACTTACGTGGGGGGTTAGAGTACTACGTGGAAAACTGAGAAATGTTATGCATGTCCCAACTACTGTATTTTCCTGTCAACTATAAACAATCAATCCCACAAATAAAGAAAAAAAAGAAAAGAGAGAGAGAGGAGATGGAAGAAAAGAATTCTCTTGACACTAAATGTACCTTCATTGTGTGACTAGTACTACTTGGTTATTTATGTATCAAGGTAAGGCAAAATTCTTCTATTTTTTAATCTTTTTTTAAAAATTTTTCCTCATTGAATTTATTTGTCTTCCAAATACAATGCTGTTATGTAGGGAAACTGTGAGGATATAGTTGAGCTGGGTGGAACCTCCCATTGAAAGATGGGTGACTGAGGAACATGATCTTCCTGTCAGTCTCTTTCTACCAGAGACTGAGCATGGGCAAGAACGGCCTTCAGGCTCAGCTTCACCTGTCAGACAATCTGCCTCACAGGGACTCAGCATTCCCAACACATTAGCTTACTTCCTTGTCTTTAAACCAAATGGTCTGCTTATTCAAAAGCTGCCAGAAGTTATCATACCTGACCCATCTTCTCTTCGCCCTCAGGACACCTCTCTGTCTGCTAGCCATGGATAACCCTACTTCCTCATTTCCAAAACAGCTCTCCTGCTATCAGAGGACGCTCTTCTCACTTCTTTGTTCTTGCCCTTCTGAATAAGACTATAACCAAACCTCACCCTGCTGATACATAAGGACCCTTACACCCATGCACATCAAAGCGCAGGTGGCGCAAAGCGCAAGGACAATGGTAAGGATCCCGGTTCGAGCCCCCGGCTCCCCACCTGCAGAGGAGTTGCTTCACAGGAGGTGAAGCAGGTCTGCAGGTGTCTATCTTTCTCTCCCCCCCCGTTCCCCTCCTCTCTCCATTTCTCTCTGTCCTGTCCAGCAACGAAGACATTAATAACAACAACAATAATAACTACAACAATAAAACAACAAAGGCAACACAAGGGAATAAATAAATAAATTGAAAAAAAAAGAAGTGAATGGAACATTAAAAAGATTTAAATATTTGTAGACTGAGAACAATCTCTATCATTGTGTAAGGGGAAATTATATAGATTTAAGTAACAATGCTATATTATTTTAATAATTTACACAGTGCCATCACTTTAAGGAATAAGAAAGTAATAACCTTACACGAAAGCTTACTGTCCTAACTTTGTCATATTTAAATATTACTGGATCTTCATAGGTTATAGAGAGCAGGAGTAAAAGTCAGTGATTACCTGGGCATACAGAAAAAAATAGTGTATAAGTATATATTTTCATTTTTCTGGAAAGAAATTTTTCTGAAATTGTATATACATTTATTTGATAGAGATAGCCAGAATTCAAGAGTAAGGGCAAGAGACCGAGAGACATCTGCAGCAGAAAGAAAGGAGGAAAGAAAGAAAGAAAAATACCAGCGGGCCTGCTTCAACATGTATGATGCCCACCAATACCCCCACCCACACCACCCCCACCCCCCACCCTGCAGGTGGGGACCGGAAGCTTGAATCTGTGTCCTTGCACATTGTCACAAGTTATTCCACTGCCTAGCCCCTAGTCCCATTCATAAATTTCTGGATGTAAGTTACTTTTTGGACTGATAGGGCAGTTATCTTGGTAGGTAATGTGGAAGTAGTTCCATTCTCATTTATTAGGAATAAAGTCCAAATCCTTTAGCTTGATATTTAAGAATATCTATGATTTTTTTTTTTTGGAAAAGTTGCCTTTTCTGTCCTGCTTGTCTTATGATTTATTCTGAGTGGATTATCATCACTTGTGAACCATCCTAGCACAGGCATATCTCTGAGTTCCCCTTACTATCATTCACTCTGTCCAGAGTTCTTGCTAATCCAACTGAGCTAAATTTTACGCAAATGTGAAGGTTGAACTCAAGGTCTATTACCTCAACTCCATGTTTATTCATTTCTCCACATAAAACTATTTTTTCCTTCTCAATTTCATAGCTTGATACAATGTCTCATGATTTTCATCTAATTAAAAAATGAATATGTGAATTTCCCATAACTTCTCTGATAGTTTGGAATCTCCTTGGGTCAAATATCGCATTTTCCTCAATATTGTATGTGTGTATAAAACTCAGAAAGTTGGGGCTGGGCGGTGGCACACCTAGTTGAGCTCACATGTTACAGTGCACAAGGACCCATGTTTGAGCCCCTGGTCCCCACCTGCAGGAGGAAAGCTTCACAAGTGGTGAAGCAGGGCTGCAGGTGTCTCTGTCTCTCTGCCTTTCTATAACCCCTTCCCTCTCAATTTCTGGCTGTGTCCATCCAATAAGTAAATAAAGATAATAATAAAAAAAAACCCTCAGAAAGTTGAATACATATTCATATAATTAAGGATTCCAGATAAATTCTTTTCTACAAACAGAAACAAATCTCTGACTCTCTAGTCATGCATGTGTCTCTTTTATACTGAGAACTTAAAATAGGTTCTCTGTCACAAGAAAAACAGTAATGTGAAATGATGGAGAAAATCTTAAACTTTCTTTAGAAGAAAATCCAGTGGACTTCCTATAACTCCTATGTTATATAACTTAAATATCATGATTTTATAAAAGCATAACATATCCTAAGATAATTCAAACTTGTTTTTTTATCTTTTTAATTTTTTATATTTATTTCCTTTTGTTGCCCTTGTTGTTTTATTGTTGTGGTTATTATTGTTGTTGTTGTTGTTATTGTTGTTGGACAGGACAGAGAGAAATGGAGAGAGGAGGGGAAGACAGAGATGGGGAGAGAAAGATAGACACCTCCGGATACCCTTCACCACCTGTGAAGCGATTCCCCTGCAGGTGGGGAGCCTGGGGCTCCAATCGGGATCATTAAACTGCAAGTCATGTCTGCTTAACCCACTACGCTACCACCCAACTCCCAAATTTGTCTTTTTTTTTTTTTTAAGGCAGAGTATGTTTTCTAAAGTAAGCTAACCTTGCCTTCAAATGCAATAAAACTCTCCTTGATATTACATACAGAAATTATTGTTGGTTTCCTCATTTTATTTCGAGTACATCAAAGTGATTCTTTTGTGAAATAACTTTTGTTTCAGTACTGGCTGTCCTGACTTCTTAATCTAATTACCACCCACTCTTTCTCACAAATTCAGCTCTCTGATCTGTTTAAATTTCCAACTCTCTTTTGTTTGCACTAGTGGAATATTTCAAGAGAACCTGTTCCAGAGAATCCTATTGTAGAATATTAAAAAAAAAAGAAAGAAATATCTTCCCAATGGGAAGCTAGTGTTTTTTAAGGCTTTTACAATTCCACATAGATAGGACACAAGTTCAAGATCTTTTTCTACTAAAAATGGAGGTCTGTAACAGTCTCTTATTAATAATCAGTTTTAAGATGCAGTGTTGACCCTATTATACATGAAAAAATGTGGTTGACCTTTCTGTTTTATAAAGAAAAACAGATTTTGTATGACCAGAAAAAACAGATTTTATATAACCAGAAACTCAACTTTGCATCCCTACTTTCAAGAGATCAATGTTGGCAAAGAATTACCCAATATAGTTTCTAATCGCCTTGAATTCATATTTCTCCTCTTTCCTGTAAGATATTTCAAGAGAGACAGAAAGAAGAAACTGGTTTGGGGACAGCTCTTGGTGAACTTCAAAAATATCTCTTGCCTGTGATGAAACCAATCAATCTCAGGAACATTTAAAAACTTACTTCTGGATCATAAAGAACACTGAAAGTGAAGTTATTAGGAGAAATCAAAGTTATCACAAAATGGTTCATGGCTTCCTTTTCCAGTGATTTGCTGCATAGTGTCTTTATTAGTTTATTAAACCTTGCGCTTCCAACAACAGATGAGATTGTAGGGAATTTTAGTCCATACTCCCAGTGGGATAAATAATAAGGAAGCTTCCAATAGAGGGAATGGGACAGGGAACTCTGGTGGTGAGAACTGTGTGGAATTGTACCCTGTTACCTTACCATCTTGTTGATATTATTATATCACTAATAGATATTTATTAAAAACATATAAAAGGAACACACACACACCTTTAACAACTCTTTAATGGGATATAAGATAGTTTGATAAGAATTTTAGCAAATCTTGCCTAATTAAGATAATAATTTTCTTAAAGCAAGCTTCTGATAATTTTTTTAAAATTTTTAAATATTTATTTATTTTCCCTTTTGTTGCCCTTGTTGTTATTTATTGTTGTAGTAGTTATTATTGTTGTTGTTATTGATGTCATCTTTCTTAGATAGGACAGAGAGAAATGGAGAGAGGAGGGGAAGACACAGAGGGGAAGAGAAAGACAGACACCTGCAGACCTGCTTCACCACCTGTGAAACAACTCCCCTACAGGCAGGGAGCCGGGTACTAAGAACCGGGATCCTTATGCTGGCTCTTGTGCTTTTTTTTTTTTTTAACCTTCTTTAATCAAGTAGCCTCTGCTTAGAATGTGAGGACTGTACAAGAATATTTTTAGAACCGTTTTATATCACCTCTGATGCCTTTACAGCATGTAGTTGCTAATTTTCCTAAAAAGGTCACCTTTCAGTAAATGGCAGGTGTTTTGAATTTAATGTAGAGTATTTGCTTAAAGATAAGGCCAGTTTGTGTCAGCATATGATCCTGATTTTAACCTGCTTGCTTTTCTTATTACAGAATGCCCAGATCAGAAAGAGAAATGTTTTTCAAGCAGAACTTTATTCATATTGATCTCTGTTCAGTGCAATAAAAGTAGTAAGTATCTAACCTCTCCCCTAAGTTCCTCTATTTTGGAGATTTTTGAAGGCAGAGAAAAAAATCTTTTTGTTTCTTTCTCATTCTTTTGTCGTGATGCAGAGTGGGGCTGCAAAATCATTTCAGAGAATGGGGGCTAACGAATGCTGTTGACTGACAGCTAGGGTCACACAGTCAAAAGGGGAAAAATGTGAAAAGTGTTCTTAATTTCTCAAAGCAAGTGTGAGAGATGCTGTGAGATAGGGAGATAGAGAGACATAGACAAGGAGAGACACTCTTGAAATTTCTCCCCTGTAAGTGCGGCCCTGGGTTTGAACCCAGGTCCCTGAGCATGGTAATGTGTGCACCCTACCAGATGTGCCACCACCCAGCCCCTGTTCTGAGGACTGTAACCTCAGCTATGCCCTAATACATGGACTTATTTTACTAAACAGTAAGATGGGTGCGGTGAGCATTTTCTCTCAATGCCTTGGTTAAGGCCTTCCACCACTTAGAATTTTCATTCCCATGTGAATCTTGTAATACAAATCTTCAACCTTTTACCTCTCAATAGTCCAAAAACATAGTTCAGATTGAAGGGTACCTCGGTTTCAGAGATCATTTCTACTAAAGATAATGAAAGTTTTTGAGTGTTAACTGAAACAGCAGAAGGCTACTTTTCAAATATCCCAGGGGAGTCCAACCAAGGCAATGTCATAAGTAAGCTCAGCTAGACTAGTGGACTTGAATGTCTTAAGCTGAATACTTTGTGCAGAAATTTTAAGGGAGGAAATGTTATTTTTTTTTTACCATGGGGATTTGACAAATACTATTCATTAATTGATATAAATATTAATTAGTTTAGCACAAATGAAACAACTTACCCACATAACAACTTCACTTGTTTAGAATCTGACTGAGGTATAATTACTCTGATTATTATGCTTCCAAGTTTTTTTGACATGAAATAACTAACAGAGAAATTATTTTTTACTTATTAATTTTGATGTCTTAGTGACACACACAATTTTTTTCTTTATTGGGAGATTATGGCTTATAGTCAATGGTAAAACACAGTACTTGGTACATGTGTGATATTTCTCAGTTTTCCATATAATACTCTAAACACCACCCTCCACCCCCAATCCAGGTCTTCCTCTGCCATCATGTTCCATGACCTCAACAGCCCCCCCACCCCCAGAGTCCTTTACTTTGGTGTAATACACCAAACCCAGCCCAAGTTCTGCTTTGTATTTTCCTTTCTTTTTTAAATTTTTTAATATTTATTTATTTATTCATTCCCTTTTGTTGCCCTTGTTGTTGTAGTTACTATTGTTGTTGTTGATGTCATCATTGTTGGATAGGACAGAGAGAAATGGTGAGAGGAAGGGAAGACAGAGAGAGAGAGAGAGAGACACCTGCAGACCTGCTTCACCATCTGTGAAGCAACTCCCCTGCAGGTGGGGAGCTGGGAACTTGAACCGGGATCCTTACGCCAGTCCTTGCACTTTGCACCACGGGTGCTTAACCTGCTGCACTATCGCCAGACTCCCATGTTTCCCCTTCTATTCTCATTCCTCAGCTTCTGCCCATGAGTGAGATCATCCCATATGCATCCTTCTCTTTCTGGCTGATCTCACTTGAAGCTCCAGCCAAGATGAGGTGAAGAAAGTGAATTCACTATTTTTAATAGCTGAGCATTCCCTTGGCACACAATTGTTTTTATTTTGTTAGTTAATTATGAAGTAAATATTGAAGACTTTATATAAATGAGACAGAGATGAGGTAGACCTGAATTGTAATCTCTAGGAATTGATAACCCAGTGAAGAATGAAACTCCTACTTACCAAAGTGCATAATTTTGTAGAAGTGGCAACTTATTCATCCTATACAAAAGCGTACAGTGCTGCTTATTATAATGTCTGTATAGAAACTTTTCTGAAAAACGAGTATTTCCAATTTCTTGAACTGTAAACACAGTGTAATAGACATAACTGCTTATTTCCTATGAGAAAATCCATAATTCCATCCTCATGAATGTCAGTTTTCATAATACCTCAGAATGGAAAATAACTGAAATGGCAATGAGTCAGTTGTGACTTCATAATATAAATGCAACAATAGTCACACTCAGTTTAACCTGATAATCCTTGTGGAATGGAGATATTTCTATGTCTTGGGTATTTTACAATAGCCATCGATATCTTTGTCCATTTAATTTCAAGACATAAATAACAACTATGTAAGGTTGCATGAGTTTTGTATTTTAAACACTGAACTTTCATCAAAATGATAATTGAGATTTATTGGAAATAAAAAAGGAACTTACATGAATATACCACCAACTCTCAATTTTCCCATGGTTTACAAAGACAATAGTCTCTAGCACAATTTTTATAAAAGGAATTTCTTCACTGAAAGCAATCTAAAAAATAAAATTTGTACACAGTGGCAATGCTGTCACAGAAGCATTTAAAGTTTGAGTCTCTTGGGCTCAAATTCCAGCTCTAGTGTCTAATGACGATTAGACAGGTGGACCTAGAGGCTGAAATCTGCAAAGCACTGCTCCAGGTTGAAGTCATTAAGAAACCTTGGCAGAGGTACATTGCAAACATTCCCTATTTTGCATTCATCATCAATGTTTCTCTGAAAGAAATGTGTTTAATATTATGTTAGTTTTGTCTACTAAAAGACACTTTGCTCTGCAAAGTTCAAGCATTCTGATTATCATTGTCTTTACAAGAATATCAATTACTTGTCACCCATCAACGTTTTAGTTATCCTCAATAATTTCATAAAAGATCATTTGAGGGGGCCGGGCAGTAGCGCTGCAGGTTAAGCGTACATGGTGCAAAGCACAAGGACCTGGTTCGAGCCCCTGGCTCCCCATCTGCAAGGGAGTCACTTCACACGCGGTGAAACAGGTCTGTAGGTGTCTGTCTTTCTCTCCTCCTCTGCCTTCCCCTCCTCTCTACATTTCTCTCTGTCCTATCTAATGACGACAACATCAATAACAACAATAACTACAATAACTACAACAACAATAATGAGGGCAACAAAAGGGAAATAAATATAAAAAATTAAAAAAATAAATTTTGAGCATTTTCATGTACTTTCATGTATAATAGCTTATTAGTGCAGTTTCATTTCTTCAAAAAAATATGTATTTACTTCCAAGGATAGAGAGAAATTGAGAGGGAATGGGGAGAGAGAGATACCTGCAGACCTGCTTTACCAATGGTGAAGCTCCTCTGGTGAAGCTGGGGACCGAGGGCTTGAACCTGTGTCCTTGCACATTGTACTGTGTGCACTTAATCAGATGCCCCTACACCATGAAATTTCAATACTAGGATTTAATTTGATCACAGATCTAGAAGATAGAAATCAAGATGCCTGTATGACTAATTCTTTCTGAACCTATATTTGAAGTCTCTCCCTTTGACTTATAAACGAACACCAACTCTCTGTATCTTCTTAAATGTTTCCCATATATGTGATTATGTCCACTTTTTCATAAAGACACCAAGTAAACTAGACTAGGGTCCAGTGTCCTCTCTATACATACATTCCTATCAAAGTTGACATAGACAATTTAAAAAACATTTTCTATTCCTTTTGTTGCCCTTGCTGTTTTATTTTTGTAGTTATTGTTGTTGTCTTTGTTTGATAGGCCAGAGAGAAATGGAGAGAGGAGGGAAACACAGAGAGGGGGAGAAAAAGAGAGACACCTGCAGACCTGCTTCACAGCCCGTGAAACAACTTCCCTGCAGGTGGGGAGCTGGGGGCTCAAACCGGGATCCTTATGCTGGTCCTTGAGCTTTGTGCCAGGTGTGCTTCACCCGCTGAGCTACCACTTGACTCCCGACATAGACAATTTTAAGAGGGAATGATCCAGTCCAGCACTTACCCACCTTGAAGTTGGAAGAATTGAGAGGGATGCATATTATCTCTGTGACATGATCAAGACATGACATTTGATTACACCAGGACATGGGAATGAAATCTGAGTGTGACATTAGGGAAAAACCACTTCTTTTCTTTTGTTAAAATGAATTTTAGTAGTGATTTATTTAATTGCTTTGCTTTTATTTTATTTTTTATTTAAGAAAGGATTAATTAATAAAACCATAGGGTAAGAGGGGTACAATTCCATACAATTCCCACCACCCAATCTCCATATCCCACCCCCTCCCCTGATAGCTTTCCCATTCTCTAGCCCTCTGGGAGCATGGACCCAGGGTCATTGTGGGTTGCAGAAGGTAGAAGGTCTGGCTTCTGTAATTGCTTCCCTGCTGAACATGGGCATTGACTAGTCAGTCCATACTCCCAGTCTGCCTCTCTCTTTCCCTAGTAGGGTGTGTCTCTGGGGAAGCTGAGCTCCAGGACACACTGGTGGGGTCTTCAGTCTAGGGAAGCCTGGCCGGCATCCTGATGACATCTGGAACCTGGTGACTGAAAAGAGAGTTAACATCCGAAGCCAAACAAATGGTTGAGCAATCATGGACCCAAAGCTTGGAATAGTGGAGAGGAAATGTTAGGGGGGTACCCATTGCAAACTCTAGTGCACTTCTGCTTTCAGGCATATATTTTGCAGTAGTTTACAGATACGTGTGAACATATGCTCTCTCTCACAGAAACTGGTGTATATCTAGGTTTTGGGACTTTGTGAGAAAGTGAATCACCTGAGATGGAATTAGAGTATACTATGAAAGGAAAGGTCTCGCCCGAGTAATAAAGTTGAAGGGTTGTCATTCCACAGGTGAAGTCTCTGGACACAGTATGAAGTGAAGCATGTTGAGGTGGCAGTCTGAAGTGAAGCATGCTGAGGTTAGGTTGTGATCGGCAGATGCAAAATTATTTGATATGGATTGGGAGAGGCATACGGGAAAGTGGGCCCTATCCAAGGGTTCCAGGACTGGGGGAAGATGTGAGGTTCCTGCTGTCTTAGGGTTCAAAAAGATAATCGATAGTCAATGTTATCATCACATTGTTTGGTAATTGGGTTAACTTTGAAAAGTCCTTTTGTTAGGGTTTGCTGTATAGTACCCAATATCTTGTATATAGCTGTGCTATTGGTTGCTTCTGATCTACTTGGTCTAGGCTTTTGAGGGAGTTTGCATATCAATTACACAGCCTATATATTGAAAAGATTCAGTTTGTGTTTTGAAAAACTTCGAGATATACAATAAATTTTCCCCCTCTCATATTAATTAACTAGTGATTTATATGACTACATTTTGCTAGGAGTGTACATAAACACCATTCCCACCACCAAAAAACTGTGATCCATCCCTCCCACCCACTCCCAACCCCCACTGTCCCAGGAAACTGCATGTCTACTCCTCACCACAGAGTTTTTACTTTGGTGCCCTACTTACAATTTGGTCAGGTCCTGCTTTTAGTTTCCCTTTCAGATCTTCTTCCTCAACTTCTGTTGATGAGTGGGATCATCCCATACTCATCATTATCTTTCTGACTTAGCTCACTTAACATAATGACTTCTAGCTCTGTCCAAGATGGGTCAGAGAAGGTGGGTTCATTGTTCTTGATAGCTGCATAGTATTCCATTGTGTATATATACCACAGCTTTCTCAGCCACTCATCTGGTGTTGGGCACCTGGGTTGCTTCCAGGTTTTAGCTATTATGAATTGTGCTGCTATGAACATAGGAGTACACACCTCTTTTTGGTTGGGTGTTATGGAGTTCTTGGGGTATAACCCCAGGAGAGGAATTACTGGATCATATGGAAGGTCCATGTCTAGCCTTCTGAGAGTTTTCCAGACTGCTCTCCACGGAGGCTGTACCAATTTACATTCCCACCAGCAATGTAAAAGGGTTCCTCTGTCCCCGCAAGCTCTCCAGCATTTGTTGCTGCTGTCCTTTTTGATGTATGCCATTCTTACAGGAGGGAGGTGGTATCTTAGTGTTGTCTTAATTTGCATTTCTCTGACAATCAGTGACCTAGAGCAGTTTTTCATATGTTTGTTAGCCTTTTGGATCTCCTCTGTGGTGAATGTTTTGTTCATTTCCTCTGCCCATTTTTGGATGGGGTCATTTGCTTTTTTGCGGCTAAGTTTGCTGAGCTCTTTATATATTTTGGTGATTAGTTTCTTGTCTGATGTCTGGCATGTGAAGATCTTCTCCCATTCTGTGAGGGGTCTCTCTGTTTGTTTAATAGTTTCTTTGGATGTGCAGAAGCTTTTCAATTTGATGTAGTCCCATTGGTTTGTTTCTGCTTTAGTCTTCCTTGCAATTGGGTTTGATTCATCAAAGATGTCCTTGAGGTGTATGTGGGAAAGTGTTTTACCAATGTTTTCGTCTAAGTATTTGATTGTTTCTGGTCTGAGGTCTAGGTCTTTGATGCATTTGGAGTTGATTTTTGTTTCTGGTGAGATAAAGTGGTTCAATTTCATTCTTCTGCATGTTACAACAAAGTTTTCCCAGCACCATTTATTAAAGAGAGCCTCCTTTTTCCATTTAATCCTTTGGGCACCCTTATCAAAGAAAGATTAGATGCCCATAGGTGTGGGGATTTATTTCTGGGCTTTCAATTCTGTTCCACTGGTCTGTGTGCCTATTTTTTTTTTAATTTTTTATTTAAGAAAGGATTAGTGAACAAAAGCATAAGGTAGGAGGGGTACAACTCCACACAATTCCCAACACCCAATCCCCATAACCCACCACCTCCCATGGTAGCTTTCCCATTCTCTATCCCTCTGGGAGCAAGGACCCAGGGTTGTTGAGGGTTGCAGAAGGTAGAAGGTCTCGCTTCTGTAATTGCTTCCCCGCTGAACATGGGCGTTGACTGGTCAGTCCATACCCCCAGTCTGCCTCTCTCTTTCCCTAGTAGGGTGTGACTCTGGGGAAGCTGAGCTCCAGGACACATTGGTGGGGTCTTCAATCCAGGGAAGCCTAGCCAGCATCCTGGTGGCATCTGGAACCTGGTGATTGAAAAGAGAGTTAACATATGAAGCCAAACAATTTGTTGAGCAATCATGGATCCCAAGCTTGGAATAGTGGAGAGGAAGTGTTAGGGAGGTACTCACTGCGAACTCTAGTGTACTTCTGCTTTCAGGTATATATTCTGCAGTAGTTTATGGATATGTGTGCACATAAGCTCTCTCTCACAGAAACTGGTGTATATCTAGGTTATGGGACTTTGTTAGAAAGTGAACTACCTGAGATGAAATTAGAGTGTACTATTAAACGAAAGGTCTCACCCGAGTAATGAAGCTGAAGGGTTGTCATTCCACACGTGAAGTCTCTGGATACATTCTGAGGTGAAGCATGTTGAGGTAGCAATCGTTGCTTTGGTTAGGTTGTGATCGGCAGATGCAATGTTATTTGGTTTGGATTGGGAGGTGCATACGGGAAAGTGGGCCCTATCCAAGGGTTCCAGGACTGGGGGAAGTAGGGGCTCTATAGTGAAGATGTGAGGTTCCTGCTGTCTTAGGGTTCAAAAAGACAATCAATAGTTAATATTATCATCACATTATTTGTTAATTGGGTTAACTTTGAAAAGTCCCTTTGTTATGGTTTGCTGGACAGTACCCAGTATCTTGTATATAGCTGTGCTATTGGAAGCTTCTAATCTACTTGGTCTAGGCTTTTGAGAGAGTCCGCATATCAAATACATAGCCTATATATTAAAAAGATTCAGTTTGTCTTTTGAGAAACTTTGAGACATACAATTGATTTCCCCCTCTCATATTAATTAGCTACTGATTTATATGTCTACATTTTGCTAGGAGTGTACATAAACACCATTCGCACCACCAAAGGACTGTGACCTATCCCTCCCGCCCACTCCCAACCCCCACTGGCCCAGGAAGCTACATGCCTACCCCTCACCACTGGGTTTTTACTTTGGTGCCCTACTTACAATTTGGTCAGGTCCTGCTTTTAGTTTCCCTTTCAGATCTTCTTAGTCAGCTTCTGTTGATGAGTGGGATCATCCCATACTCATCTTTATCTTTCTGACTTAGTTCACTTAACATAATTCCTTCTAGCTCTGTCCAAGATGGGTCAGAGAAGGTGGGTTCATTGTTCTTGATAGCTGCATAGTATTCCATTGTGTATATATACCACAGCTTTCTCAGCCACTCATCTGGTGTTGGGCACCTGGGTTGCTTCCAGGTTTTAGCTATTATGAATTGTGCTGCTATGAACATAGGAGTACACACCTCTTTTTGGTTGGGTGTTATGGAGTTCTTGGGGTATAACCCCAGGAGAGGAATTATTGGGTCATATGGAAGGTCCATGTCTAGCCTTCTGAGAGTTTTCCAGACTGCTCTCCACAGAGGCTGTACCAATTTACATTCCCACCAGCAATGTAAAAGGGTTCCTCTGTCCCCACATCCTCTCCAGCATTTGTTGCTGCTGTCCTTTTTGATGTATGCCATTCTTACAGGAGTGAGGTGGTATCTTAGTGTTGTCTTGATTTGCATTTCTCTGATAATCAGTGACCTAGAGCAGTTTTTCATATGTTTGTTAGCCTTTTGGATCTCCTCTGTGGTGAATGTTTTGTTCATTTCCTCTGCCCATTTTTGGATGGGGTCATTTGCTTTTTTGCGGCTCAGTTTGCAGAGCTCTTTATATATTTTGGTGATAAGTTTCTTGTCTGATGCCTGGCATGTGAAGATCTTCTCCCATTCTGTGAGGGGCCTCTCTGTTTGTTTAATAGTTTCTTTGGATGTGCAGAAGCTTTTCAATTTGATGTAGTCCCATTGGTTTGTTTCTGCTTTGGTCTTCCTTGCAATTGGGTTTGATTCATCAAAGATGTCCTTGAGGTGTATGTGGGAAAGTGTTTTACCAATGTTTTCGTCTAAGTATTTGATTGTTTCTGGTCTGACATCTAGGTCTTTGATCCATTTGGAGTTGATTTTTGTTTCTGGTGAGATAAAGTGGTTCAATTTCATTCTTCTGCATGTTACAACAAAGTTTTCCCAGCATCATTTATTAAAGAGAGCCTCCTTTTTCCATTTAATCCTTTGGACCCCCTTATCAAAGATTAGATGCCCATAGGTGTTGGGATTTACTTCTGGGCTTTCAATTCTGTTCCACTGGTCTGTGTGCCTATTTTTGTTCCAGTACCATGCTGTTTTGATGATGATGGCTTTATAATATAGTTTAAGGTCTGGTAGTGTGATGCCTCCATTTCTGTTTCTTTTCCTTAAGATGGTTTTAGCAATTCTAGGTGTTTTCAGGTTCCAGATAAATGATTGTAGTGTTTGTTCTATTCTCTTAAAGAAGCCTGGTGGAACTTTGATGGGTATTGCATTAAATTTGTATATCGCTCTGGGGAGAATATTCATTTTGATGATATTTATTCTTCCAATCCATGAGCATGGGATATCTTTCCATTTCTTGGTATCAGTTTCTATCTCCTTGAGTAGGGACTCATAGTTTTCAGTATACAAGTCTTTCACTTCTTTGGTCAACTTTATTCCTAGGTATTTGATTGATGTTGCTGAAACAATAAATGGGAGTGATTTCTGGATGTCTTCTTCTTCAGATTTAGTGTTTGCATAAAGAAATGCCACTGATTTTTGTACATTGATTTTGTAGCCTGATACCTTGCTATATTGCCTAACAACTTCCAGTAATTTTCTACTGGATTCTTTAGGTCTTTCTATGTATACTATCTTATCATCTGCAAATAGTGAGAACTTGACTTCTTCCCTTCCAATCTGTATCCCTTTGCTTTCTTTCTCTTGCCTGATTGCTATGGCAAGAACTTCCAATACTATGTTGAAGAGTAACGGTGACAGTGGACAGCCCTGTCTAGTCCCCGATCTGAGGGGGAATGCTTTCAGCTTCTGTCCATTGAGTATGATGTTGGCTGTAGGTTTGCTATATATAGACTCCACTATCTTGAGGAATTTCCCATCTATTCCCATTTTTTGTAGAGTTTAGAGCATGAATGGATGTTGGATTTTGTCAAAGGCTTTCTCTGCATCTATTGAGATAATCATGTGGTTTTTGGCTTTGGTTTTATTGATGTGATGAATGGCATTGATTGATTTACGGATGTTGAATCAGCCTTGCATTCCTGGGATGAATCCCACTTGGTCATGATGAACAATCTTTTTGATGTGTTGCTGTATCCGGTTGGCCAAGATCTTGTTTAATATTTTGGCATCTATGTTCATCAGAGATATTGGTCTGTAGTTTTCCTTTTTTGTTCTGTCCCTATCAGCTTTTGGTATCAGGGTGATGTTGGCTTCATAAAAGGTGGAAGGGAGTATTCCTGTTTCTTCAATCTTATGGAATAGCTTAAGAAGTATGGGTATTAACTGTTTCCTGAAAGTTTTGTAGAATTCATTTGTGAAGCCATCTGGTCCAGGACTTTTGTTGTTGGGGAGATTCTTAATAACGGTTTCAATTTCTGTCTGTGATTGGTGCATTTAGATTTTGTAGTTCTTCTTGGTTCAGTTTTGGAAGTGCATAGGTTTCTAGGAATTGTTCCATTTCTTCCAGATTCTCTAGCTTGGTGGCATATAGTTCTTTATAGAAGTTTCGCAGAATTCTCTGGATTTCTGTGGTGTCAGTTGTGATATCTCCTGCATCGTTTACAATTCTATTAATTTGAGTCTTCTCTCTTTTTTGTTTGGTGAGTCTGGCTAGGGGTTTGTCAATTTTGTTTAATTTTTCAAAGAACCAACATTTGTCTTCATTGATCTTTTGTATGGTTCTTTTATTTTCGATGTTGTTTATTTCTGCTCTAACTTTAGTGATTTCTGTCCTTCTGGTTGCTTTAGGCTTCCTTTGTTCCTCTTCCTCTAAGTCCTTGAGGTGTGTAGTAAGGTCGCTCATTTGGGCTTCTTCTTGGTGTTTAATATGTGATTGTATGGCTATAAGTTTCCCTCTCAGTACTGCTTTCGCTGTGTCCCAAATATTTTGATAGGTTGTGTCTTCATTTTCGTTAGTTTCCAGGAACATTTGAATTTCCTGTTTGAGTGAGTCTCTGACCCAGTGGTTCTTAAGGAGCATGTTGTTTAGTTTCCAAATTCAATGTCTTTTAATAATTTTCCGTTTGTTGTTAAAAGTTAGTTTTACTCCACTGTGGTCTGAGAAGATACTTGGGATGATTTCAATGCTCTTGAATTTATTGATGCTGTCTTTGTGGCCTAACATGTGGTCTATCCTTGAGTATGTGTTGTGTGGATTTGAAAAGAAGGTGTATTCCAGTTTTTTGGGGTGGAGAATTCTGAAAATATCCAAGAGGTCTAGTCTATCAATCTCTTCATTCAATTCTCTTGTATCTTTATTGGTTCTCTGCTTTGTTGATCTGTCTAAGTGTGAGAGTGGGGTATTGAAGTCTCCCACTATTATTGTATTACTATTGATGTATTTTTGAAATTCTTTCAGTAGGTATTTAATGTATTTAGATGGTCCCTCGTTGGGTGCATAGATGTTAATAATTGTTAAGTCTTCTTGGATGATTGATCCTCTAATCATTATGTAGTGTCCTTGCCTATCTTTTATTACTTTATTTAATTTAAAATCTATCGTGTCTGAGATGAGAATGGCTGTTCCTGCCCTTTTTTGTGGACCGTTAGCCTGTATGATAGTTTTCCATCCTTTCACTTTAAGTCTGTGTTTATCTTGTTGTGACAGATGGGATTCTTGCAAGCAGCATATGGTTGGGTTATGTTTTCTGATCCATCCCCCCACCCTGTGCCTTTTGATGGGTGAGTTTAAGCCATTGACATTTATTGATATTATGGATTTAATGTATTGTAGTGCCATTGTTCTAAAAAATGATTTGTTTACTCTGATATATTACAAGTATTATAGTGATGTTCTTGTTTATAAGAGGTCTCTTAGTACCTCTTTCAGGGCCGGCTTGGTGATAGTTGCCTCTTTTAACTGTTGTTTGTCTAAGAAGGTTTTGATCCCTCCATCTAGCTTGAATGAAAGTCTAGCAGGATATATTATCCTTGGTTGAAACCCTTTTTCATTCAGGGCTCGATAGATATCTTGCCACTCCCTTCTGGCTTTTAGAGTTTGAGTTGAGAAATCTGCAAAAAGTCTTATGGGTTTTCCCCTGTATGTGACTTTTTGTTTCTCTCTTGCAGCCTTTAGGATCCTTTCTTTATCCTTACTTCTTCTCATTGTGACTATGATGTGTCTTGGTGTTTTCAGGTCTGGGTTGTTTCTGTTTGGTACTCTCTGGGCCTCTTGCACCTTGAAATCCTTTCTGTTATTCAGGTCTGGGAAATTTTCTTGTATTATTTCCTCTAGAATATTTGCTTCCCCTTCCTCTCTTTCTTCCTCTGGCAGGCCAATTATACGAATGTTACTTCTTTTGAGATCATCCCATATGTCTCTGTTGTTGTTTTCAGTGTCTCTCAATCTCTTTTTAAGCTCTTTCACCTCTTTCTTAGTTTTCTCTAACTCATCCTCTGTCTGACTAATTCTGTTTTCTGCTTCTGTTAGTCTGCTTTCCCTTGCCTCAGCTTCTTTCTTCATTACAGCTATTTTAGCTTTCAGTTTTCTAATGGTCTCAAGATAATCAGTATTTTCCTTGGGGGTCTCAACTGTTGTTTCCCTAATACTGCCATTCCTTTCCTCCAACGTTGTTTTCATTTCTGTGATTAATAAGTTTATTATTGCTTGCATACTTTTCTTATCTATGGTTACTTCTGACTGATTTGTGGTTTCTTCTGGGCTCTTGTCTACATTCATTGGGGTAGCAGTTTTATTTGTTTTTAATCTACCCATTTTTTTTTATGTGTTTCTCTCTCTTTTTTTTTTTAATGCTCTGTTGTTCCTCAGTTGTTGTGTTTTGAGCACAAGTAACACTGTACTAAATACCTTTATGACAATTGCACTCACCAACCTCCTGAATTACAGTAGCAACTGAAGTAAGTATTGAAGGAGTTTAATCGTTACCAGTTAGCCAAAAAATTTCTCCAGTCCGTGAAAAAATAGTAACCAAATCCCAGTGAAGAAAGAGAAAAAAAAGAGAGGATAGCAAGAATAGACAGTTATGCAAATCTACTATCCAGTGTATATTCTAGGGGTAACAAGAGTGTAAAGGGAACTAGAGCAGAGATACACACATAGAGAGTCCACTCTGGGTCAGATTTCTTCCCCAAAGTAATTCACAAATTCAGAAAGGCAAAGAAGAAAGAAGTGTATGACAAGATTAAAAAAAATAAAAATAAATAAAAAAAGAGATAGAGAGAGATAAGAGAGAGAAAAGGGAGAAGATAAGAAGAAGGGTTGTAATTAAAGAGCAGTGCGAGGAACTTCCCAAATGTGTATCAGTGAGTTTAAAAAAAAAAAAAAAAAAAAACCCTGTTTGGTGGTATGGGGTATCCTGCTAGTAGCTGGTCCCAGGCACTGCTTATGGGGGGGGGGGCGGCGGGAAGGATGTATGCTTGAAAATTAAAAGGAAGAAAAAAGATTTTTTCCCCCCTATTCTAATTCTTAACCCAAATTAAGTTATAGCCACCTCCTTGGTATCACCGCTATGGCCCCTTATTGGCTGGCCTGCTAAAGGCAGAAACTCCTATTGTTTACACGAGATGTGTCCGGAGCTCCAAGGCTAGCCACTTCTCAGTCCGCCATCTTCCGGGAAACCCCCCCCTCCAGACTTTTTTAAAGGATTTCTCAAAAATGAAAACTAGCTCCAAATCCTTTGATCCAATGAGAGCTATACTCAAGAAGTCTTTGGATCTGCTCTCAGCGTCGTGGTGGACCCTAGAGACTCCCAAGAGAAAGCCCCCGAGCTAAAGTGCTCTCTCCGGGTCCTCTGCCCGCCGCGCTCTGCAACCGGCGGAGGAGCCGGCTTCCTGGGCGGGCGGAGGACAATGCCCGGCGCACTCGCCTTGCCCGGCGCCCTGGGAATTCTGGAGCCCCGCTAGTCCATGTCACCTTTACTCTAATTCTTAACCCAAATTAAATTGTACTCACTTTTTGGTGTCACCCCTTATTAACTGGCCTGCTAAAGGCAGAAAATCCTACCGTTGCCGACGATGCGGTCAGAGCGCTCGCTGTCAGCGACTTCTCAGTCCGCCATCTTCCTCTCCCTCTCTGTGTGCCTATTTTTGTTCCAGTTCCATGCTGTTTTGATGATGAAGGCTTTATAATATAGTTTAAGGTCTGGGAGTGTGATGCCTCCATTTCTGTTTCTTTTCCTTAAGATGATCTTGGCAAATCTAGGTGTTTTCATGTTCTAGATAAATGATTGTAGTGTTTGTTCTATTCTCTTAAAGAAGCTTGGTGGAACTTTGATGGGTATTGCATTAAATTTGTACATGGCTCTGGGGAGAATATTCATTTTGATGATATTTATTCTTCCAATCCATGAGCATGGGATATCTTTCCATTTCTTGGTATCAGTTTCTATCTCCTTGAGTAGTGACTCATAGTTTTCAGCATAAAAGTCTTTCACTTCTTTGGTCAACTTTATTCCTAGGTATTTGATTGATGTTGCTGAAACAGTAAATGGGAGTGATTTCTGGATGTCTTCTTCTTCAGATTTAGTGTTTGCATAAAGAAATGCCACTGATTTTTGTACATTGATTTTGTAGCCTGATACCTTGCCTAATAACTTCCAGTAGTTTTCTGCTGGATTCTTTAGGTTTTTCTATGTAAACTATCATATCATCTGCAAATAGTGAGAACTTGACTTCTTCCCTTCCAATCTGTATCCCTTTGATTTATTTCTCTTGCCTGATTGCTATGGCAAGAACTTCCAATACTATGTTGAAGAGTAACAGTGACAGTGGACAGCCCTGTCTAGTCCCCGATCTGAGGGGGAATGTTTTCAGCTTCTGTCCATTGAGTATGATGTTGGCTGTAGGTTTGCTATATATAAACTCCACTATCTTGAGTAATTTCCCATCTATTCCCATTTTTTGTAGAGTTTTGAGCATGAATGGGTGTTGGATTTTGTCAAAGGCTTTCTCTGCATCTATTGAAATAATCATGTGGTTTTTGGCTTTGCTTTTATTGATGTGGTGAATGACATTGGTTGACTTGTGGATGTTGAACCAGCCTTGCATTCCTGGGATGAGTCCCACTTGGTCGTGATGAACTATCTTTTTGATATGTTGCTGTATCCGGTTGGCCAAGATCTTATTTAATATTTTGGCATCCATGTTCATCAGAGATATTGGTCTGTAGTTTTCCTTTTTTGTTCTGTCCCTATCAGCTTTTGGTATCAGGGTGATGTTGGCTTCATAAAAGGTGGAAGGGAATATTCCTGTTTCTTCAATCTTATGGAATAGCTTAAGAAGTATGGGTATTAACTGTTTCCTGAAAGTTTTGTAGAATTCGTTTGTGAAGCCATCTGGTCCAGGACTTTTGTTGTTGGGGAGGTTTTTAATAACGGTTTCAATTTCTTTGTCTGTGATTGGTGCATTTAGATTTTGTAGTTCTTCTTGGTTCAGTTTTGGAAGTGCATAGGTTTCTAGGAATTGTTCCATTTCTTCCAGATTCTCTAGCTTGATGACGTATAGTTCTTCATAGAAGTTTCACAGGATTCTCTGGATTTCTGTGGTGTCAGTTGTGATATCTCCTGCATCGTTTACAATTCTATTAATTTGAGTCTTCTCTCTTTTTTGTTTGGTGAGTCTGGCTAGGGGTTTGTCAATTTTGTTTAATTTTTCAAAGAACCAACATTTGTTTTCATTGATCTTCTGTATGGTTCTTTTATTTTCGATGTTGTTTATTTCTGCTCTAACTTTAGTGATTTCTGTCCTTCTGGATGCTTTAGGGTTCCTTTGTTCCTCTTCCTCCAAGTCCTTGAGGTGTGCAGTAAGGCCATTCATTTGAGCTTCTTCTTGGTGTTTAATATGTGATTATATGGCTATAAGTTTCCCTTTCAGTACTGCTTTAGCTGTGTCCCAAATATTTTATAGGTTGTGTCTTCATTTTCATTTGTTTTCAGGAATATTTGAATTTCCTGCTTGAGTGAATCTCTGACCCAGTGGTTCTTAAGGAGTATGTTGTTTAGTTTCCAAATTCTCTGACTTTTAATAATTGTCTGTTTGTTGTTAAATGTTAGTTTTACTCCACTGTGGTCTGAGAAGATACTTGGGATGATTTCAATGTTCTTGAATTTATTGATTTTGTCTTTGTGGCCTAACATATGGTCTATCCTTGAGTATGTGTTATGTGGATTTGAAAAGATGGTGTATTCCAGT
Organism: Erinaceus europaeus; assembly: GCF_950295315.1. Classification (NCBI taxonomy): domain Eukaryota; kingdom Metazoa; phylum Chordata; class Mammalia; order Eulipotyphla; family Erinaceidae; genus Erinaceus; species Erinaceus europaeus. Next base: position 57,996,053 of record NC_080166.1, read on the forward strand.
TTTTTGGGGTGGAGGAGTCTGAAAATGTCCAAGAGGTCTAGTCTGTCAACCTCTTCATTCAATTCTCTTGTATCTTTGTTGGTTCTCTGCTTTGTTGATCTGTCTAAGTGTGAGAGTGGGGTATTGAAGTCTCCCACTATTATTGTATTACTATTGATGTATTTTTGAAATTCTTTCAGTAAGTGCTTGACGTATTTAGATGGTCCCTCATTGGGTGCATAGATGTTAATGATTGTTAAGTCTTCTTGGCTGATTGATCCTCTACTCATTATGTAGTGTCCTTGCCTATCTTTTATTCCTTTATTTAATTTAAAATCTACCGTGTTTGAGATGAGAATGGCTGTTCCTGCCCTTTTTTTGTGGTCCGTTAGCCTATATGATAGTTTTCCATCCTTTCACTTTAAGTCTGTGTTTATCATGTTGTGACAGATGGGATTCTTGCAAGCAGCATACGGTTGGATTATGTTTTCTGATCCATCCCCCCACTCTGTGCCTTTTGATGGGTGAGTTTAAGCCATTGACATTTATTGATATTATGGATTTAATGTATTGTAGTGCCATTGTTCAAAAAAATTTTTTGTTGTTGTTTGCTCTGATATATTGCCAGTATTATAGTGATGTTCTTGTTTATAAGAGGTCTTTTAGAACCTCTTTCAGGGACGGTTTGGTGATGGTTGACTCCCTTAACTGTTGTTTGTCTAGGAAGGTTTTGATCCCTCCATCTAGTTTGAATGAGTGTCTAGCAGGATATATTATCCTTGGTTGAAACCCTTTTTAATTCAGGGCTTGATAGATATCTTTCCATTCTCTTCTAGCTTTCAATGTTTGAGTGGAGAGGTCTGCAGATAATCTTATGGGTTTTCCCTTGTATGTGACTTTTTGTTTCTCTCTTGCAGCCTTTAGGATCCTTTCTTTATCCTTACTTCTTCTCATTGTGACTATGATGTGTCTTGGTGTCTTCAGGTCTGGGTTGATTCTGTTTGGTACTCTCTGGGCCTCTTGAATCTTGATGTCCTTTCTGTTATTCTGGTCAGGGAAGTTTTCTTGTATTATTTCCTCTAGAATGTTTGCTTCCCCTTCCTCTCTTTCTTCCTCTGGCAGGCCAGAATGTTACTTCTTTTGCGAATGTTACTTCTTTTGAGATCATCCCCTATGTCTCTGTTGTTGTTTTCAGTGTCTCTCAATCTCTTTTTAAGCTCTTTCACCTCTTTCTTCATTTTCTCTAACTCATCCTCTGTCTGACTAATTCTGTTTTCTGCTTCTGTTAGTCTGCTTTCCCTTGCCTCAGCCTCTTTCTTCATTACAGCTATTTCAGCTTTCAGTTCTCTAATTGCCTCAAGATAATCAGTATTTTCCTTGGGGGTCTTAACTGTTGTTTCCCTAATACTGCCATTCCTTTCCTCCAATGTTGTTTTCATTTCTGTGATTAATAAGTTTATTATTGCTTGCATACTTTTCTTATCTATGGTTACTTCTGTTTGATTTGTAGTTTCTTCTGGGCTCCTGTCTTCATTCATTGGAGTAGCAGTTTTATTTGTTTTTGATCTACCCATTTTTTTGATTTATGTGTTTCTTTTTTTATGCTCTGTTGTTCCTCAGTTGTTGTGTTTTGAGCACAAGCACCACTGTACTAAATACCTTTATGACAATTGCACTCACCAACCTCAGGAATTACAGTAGCAACTGAAGCAAGTATTGAAGCAGTTTAATCACTATTAGGTAGCCAAACAATTTCTCCAGTCCGTGAAAAAATAGTAACCAAATCCCAGTGAAGAGGAAAGAGAAAAGAAAGAAGGGATAGCAAGAATAGACAGTTATGCAAATCTACTATCCAGTGTATATTCTAGGGGTAACAAGAGTGTAAAGGGAACTAGAGCAGAGATACACACATAGAGAGTCCACTCTGAGTCAGGTTTCTTCCCCAAAATAATTCACAAATTCAGAAAGGCAAAGAAGAAGGAAGGAAGAAGTGTATGACAAGATAAAAAAAAAAGAAAAAAGAGACAAGTGAGAGAAAAGCAAAAAGAGAAGAAAAAGAGCTGTAATTAAAGAGCAGTGAAAAGAAAAAAACCCTCCGGACTAGACAAGGATGGCTGAAATAGACAGTTATGCATATCTACTATCCACTGTATATTCTAGGGGTGGCTAAAGGAGGAAGGGAAGTTGAGCAGAGACACTCGCAGCAGTGAGAGTCCACACTGAGTCAGAATTCTTCCCCCAAATAATTCCCAAATGTGTATCAGTGAATTCAAAAAAGCACACTGTTTGGTGGTGTGGGGGCTGGGGCCTGTGGCTTTGGAAGCTATAGGATTAAGGAAGAAAGGATGACAAGAATGAGAAAAACAAGAAAAAAAAGAGAGAGATAAAAAAGAAAAAGATAAGAAAAAGAACAGTCATAAAAGAGTGATGAAAGATTTTATTTATTTATTTTTTACTTATTTAATTAGCTATGTGGGGTGAGGTGGGGGCGTTGGCTACTTAGAAAGAAAAAATAGGCCAGAAGTTTTAGAAGTTTTAGAATGAGTGATACTCCCTGGTGGGACAGGAATTTAGTAAAGACAGAAGCTCAGCAAGGGAGCCTGCTAGGAGCTGGTCCCCAGGGACTGGTTATGGGTGGGGTGGGGAGGGGGAGGAGGTGTGCTTTATAATTAAACAGAAAAAAAATTTTCCCCCTTTTTTCTACTCTATTTCTTAACCCAAATTAAGTTATAATCACCTCCGGCCTACTAAAGGCAGAAAATCCTACCGTTTCCAGAAGGTGTGGTCAGAGCTCAAGCCACTAGCAGCTTCTCAGTCTGCCATCTTCCGGGAACTCAGTAGTGATTTATTAATGATGAACAAGATTGTGGGATAACAGGGGTACAATTCTACACAGTTCCCACTACCGGAGTTCTGTGTCCCATCTCCTCCATTGGAAACTTCCCTTATTCTTTATCCCTCTGCGAGTATGGACCCAGGATAGTTATGGGATGCAGAAGGTGGGAGGTCTGGCTTCTGTAATTGCTTCGACACTGGACATTGGCAGGTGGACCCAAACCCCCAGCCTGTTTCTATCTTTCCCTAGTGGGGCAGGGCTCTAAGGAGGGGAGTTTCCAGGACACATTGGTGAGGTCGTCTGCCCAGGAAAGTCAGTTTGGCATCAAGGTATGGTCTGCAACTTGGTGGCTGAAAGGCAGTAAGATATAAAGCAGGATTAATAGTTCAATAAATAGGAGTCCAGGGTCCTGGGTGGTGGCACACCTGGTTGAGAGCACATGTTGCAATGTTCAAGGACCCGGGTTTGAGTCCCTGGTCCCAACCTGCAGGGGGAAAGCTTTGCAAGTGTTGAAGCAGTGCTGTGGGTGTCTTTCTGTCTCTTTCCCTTTCTGTCTCCCCCTTCCTCTCAATTTCTGGCTATCTGTATCCCATAAATAGAAATAATTAAAAAATTAAGGAAAAAAAAAAAAACAGGAACCCAAAGGTAGGAATGGAACAGATGAAACTAGGGGTCTTCATGTGGGAAGAAGCTAGGAAGTCTATTTTAGGTATGTTCCAAGGGGCCCATGTTTTGAATCATTTTGCCTGAGCCTGACAGCTAACATGCAGATGGACTAAAAATACTATCTGGGAAGATGGTGTCAGAGTTGAGAATAGGGCTAAAAAGCTGATGGGTGGGGTAAACAGTTAATGATATTTAAATCCTTGACTCCAATGTAGGAACTACTCTCTGCCCCAGTCCATCTTTCTAGTTCTATTCTCAACTCTGACACTATCCTCCCAGAAAGACACACACACACACACACACACACACACACACACACACACACACAAACAAACAACATTTCTTCCATGAAGACTTTATTGTTTCTCTTTCATTGTGAAAAGACTGTCCCCAATCACTGTTCCTCATGAACTAAAGAAAGGAAGGCATCTATTCAAACAGCACACAGCTCAGTAGGCACCAGATGCCTGCCTGGTGAGATACCTGGAGATACCCCGCAATGGCTAGCAGTCTATTTTCTTCCAACCATATGGTTTTGGGGCAGATGATTCAGCAGGAAAATAACCTTCTTTCGTGAGTGTTTGTGCCTTCTGCAGAAAGCTCGCCTTTCTTTCCTCACCACTGACGGAGGCATCGCCCCCACAGGAGAGCAGCTGTCCTCCCTCTCTGCAGTTCTGGGAAAGGAAGGTAATAGATCTGACAGCTCCCTGAAATGTCACAGAGAACTGTGTTCTGAGCATATGCCTGTCATTCCTATATACACTGGCTCTCAGCACATGGATAAAGCTTTATCTGGATCTATGAGCCTTACTCTTTAGAGAGATGCTGGGCTTTTCCTTTGGGCACTTTAATATTTGATTTTAGTTAACTACAGACCACCTTTTTTTTCTTTCTTTTCCCTCCCTTTATCTCTACTGAGAGTATTTATTTTTTTTAACTCTGCTCTTTATTATCTTTATTTATTGAATAAGGACAGGCAGAAATTGAGAGGACTAGGAGATAGGAAGGGGAGAGACAGAGAGACACCTGCAACACTGCTTCACCACTTGTGAAGCTTTCCCCCCTGCAAGTGGGGACTGGGGGTTTGAACCTGGGTCCTGAAGCACAGTAACATCGGTGTTCAACCGGTTGTACCACCATCTGGCCCCTCTACTGGGAGTATTTATTCACTTAATTTTAACAAATATGTGTATATAGAATGATATGTTAGGGGCTGGATGGTGGCACACCTAGTTGAATACACACTACATTGTGACAGGACCCGGGTTCAAGCCTCTGGTCTCCACCTGCAGGGGGAATGCTTCACGAGTGGTTAAGCAGGAACTGAAGGTGTCTTTCTGTCTTTCCTCCTCTAAATCTCCCTCTCCCCTCTCAATTGCTGTCTCTATCCAATAAATAAATAGAGAAAAAAGGAAACTTTATGAAAGGGGCCTGGAGGTAGTGCACCTGGTGAAACTCTCACATTACAGTACTCAGGGATCGGGTTCAAGCCCCTGGCTCCCAGCTGCAGGAGGAAAGCTGCACAAGTGATGAATTATGGTTGTAGATGTCTCTTTCTCCGTCTCTCTAACTCCTCCTCTCCCCTCAATTTCTGGCTGTCTCTATCCAATAAATAAAGATAATAAAAGAAAAATAGAGTGACACGTGGTCCTTCACAAGTTTCTGACCTTATAGCATTTACTTTATTTTTAAGTATTAATTAATTAATTTAAATGAGAGACATAGATAAAGATACCAGAGCCCGGCTTGGTTCTAGCCTACGGCGATGTTACGGATTGAACTGGAGACCTCAGTACCTCAGGCATTAAAAGTCCTTTTCAGGACAGAAAAGAAAACTCAAAGCAGGATTTGACTGAATTTGGAGTAGGACACCAAAGTAAAAACCCTAGGCTGAGGGTGAGGGTCCATGTTCAGCTTCAAGGGGGAGGGGGAGGAGGATGGAATGGGACTCAGTCTTTTGGTGGTGGGAACGGTGGTTATGTACACTCCTATTAATTTGTAGTCATATACATTTAAAAATAATAATATCAAAAAGTCCTTTTCATAACAGTAATGCTGCCTCCACAGCCCTATCACAAATGTTCTTAGAGTCTGGGAAACAGAGCAATCTTTTTGCAAACCATGGCATTTATGTTTGTAAAATGAAAGCAGGAAAAAAAAATGTGTTCACTAGATACAGAGATTAAATTTCTAGAGCTGATACCAAAAATGGAGTCTGTTCGGAGTTCCATTTGGGTAGAAAGGAAGGACTTCTTTATTATTTACATGGGGCTATTAGTCACTATTCCAATATGTCTGTTGCTCCAGGTATTTATTTGTACTCTTGGGATACACCAGTGAATAAAATAGACTCAACTTTTTTCCCTTTATAGAATATAGATATAGGTATAGATATATATTGAATAAAGATAGCCAGAAGTTGAGGAGGGGGAGGTAGACAGGAAGAGAGACAGAGAGACACCTGAAGCCCGGCTTCACCACTCGTGAAATTTTCCCCCTGCAGGTAGGGATCAGGGACTAGAACCCTGGTCTTTGCACACTATAACATATGCATTCAACCAGGTGTGAAGACTTCATATTTTAATTTTTTATATGTATTTATTTTATATGTATTTATTTTATATGTATTTATTTATTTTTTCTTTTGTTGCCCTTGTTGTTCTTTATTGTTGCTGTAGTTATTATTATTGTTGTTAATGATGTCATCCTTGTTAGATAGGACAAAGAAATGAAGAAAGGAGGGAAGACAGAGGGGGGAAAGAAAGACAGACACCTGCAAATGGACAGAAAAGGGGAAGACAGAGAGGGGGAGAGAAAGACATTCACCTGCAGACCTGCTTCACAGCCTGTAAAGTGACTCGGTGGGGAGCCCCAGGCTCGAACTGGGATCCTTGCGTTGATCCTTGAGCTTTGCACCACGTGCACGTGGGCTTAACTCACTGTGCTACCGCCGGCCTCCCCAGACTTCATATTTAATATAAAGTGATTTCAATAAACAGTAAATACACTTAAAATACATAGGTTGTATACTTAAGGCTGAATGTACAACAAAAAAATTAAGAGTCAATTAAGGAGAATTGAGATGCTGTGTTGCAGGTGACAGGATAATTAAAAATGTTTTTTTTAGTATTTACTTATTTGTTCCTTTTTGTTGCCCTTGTTTTTATTGTAGTTATTATTGTTATTGTTGATGTCGTCATTGTTGGATAGGGCAGAGAGAAATGGAGAGAGGAGGGGAAGACAAGAGAGGAGGAGAGAAAGACAGACACCTGCAGACCTGCTTCACCACCTGTGAAGGGACTCCCCTACAGGTGGGGAGCCGGGGCTCGAACCCGGATCCTTCTGCAGGTACTTGTGCTTTGCACCACGTGCACTTAACCCACTGTGCTACCGCCAGACAGGATAAATTTTAAATAATAGCATCTCAAAGGATATGTAGGTCTTGCAGTAGAGCAGATATTGTTAGGAATGAATGGTTTGATGACACTTCTGTGTTTCTTTGTTTCTTTTTATATATTTATTTATTTATTCCCTTTTGTTGCCCTTGTTTTTTTATTCTTGTAGTTATTATTGTGGGTGTTACTGATGTCGTCATTATTGGATAGGACAGAGAAATGGAGAGAGGGGTCATTGTTGGATAGGACAGAGAGAAATGGAGAGAGGAGGGGAAGACAGAGAGGGGGAGAGAAAGATAGACACCTGCAGACCTGCTTCACCGCCTGTGAAGCCACTCCCCTGCGGGTGGGGAGCCGGGGGCTACCAGATTCCTTATACAGGTCCTTGTGCTTTGCACCACGTGCGCTTAACCTGCTGCGCTACCACCAGATTCCCTGTTTTTTTTTTTTCTTTCTGTCTGATGACTATGTAGCAGACTTTAAGAGAACTGAAAAATTAGTGCTCTAGAGTTCACTGACATGACTGAACATGAAAAGTTGCAGGGCTGGGTGGTGGAGCAGCCAGTTAAGCAAACACATGATAGTGCACAAGGAAGAAAGTTCAAGCCTCGGGTCCCCACCTGTAGAGAGGAAAGCTTTGTGAGTGGTGAAGCAGAGCTGTAGGTATCTCTCTGTTTCTCTCCCTCTGTCCTTCCCATTCTCTCAATTTCTGGCTTTCTCTAGCCAATAAATAAATAAATAAATAAAATTATTTTTAAAAAGCACATGAAAAATTACTGATATATTTATTTACTTCTTTTTTTTAGCTTTTTAAAAAATATTTATTTTATTTATTTATTCCCTTTTGTTGCCCTTGTTGTTTTATTGTTGTAGTTATTATTGTTGTTGTTGTTGGATAGGACAGAGAGAAATGGAGAGAGAAAGGGAAGACAGAGAGGAGGAGAGAAAGATAGACACCTGCAGACCTGCTTCACCGCCTGTGAAGGGACTCCCCTGCAGGTGGGGAGCCGGGGTTCGAACAGAGATCCTTATGCCGGTCCTTGTGCTTTGTGCCACCTGCGCTTAACCCGCTGTGCTACAGCCCGACTCCCCTATTTACTTCTATAAACAATATGCATTTAAAATATAAAAGGGGAAAGGACAGTATGCATAAGAGTAGTACCAAGGCATGAGGCATTTTGGATTAAGTTAGTGTGTCAGCTTTTAGAGTAATATTAGCAAAGCACTTTTGGTATTGAAGATACTTTCCGACAGGCAAGATAACTCACTTGAATAGTACTGTCTACTTTGCCATACTTGCTATCCCTGTTTGAGCACATACCAGCCTCTGAGACAAGGGAAGAAGCTCTGGTTTGGTGATAAATTTCTCTCCCTCTGTCTGTTTCTTTTTTGGTCTGGAAAAGTCAGCTCAGAGCAGTGAGCAGAGAAGTTCCAGCAATGACAGGCGTTGTTCAGTAGAATGTTTCTTTGTCCATCTGGTTAATGAATGGTGGTCATTTCTTTATCTTTTAGTTTTTCTTTTCCCTAGGTTGATAAATCAGATTTGAAAAGGCTGGCTAACTAGCTCTCCATTTCCATACCCCAAACTTTAGCCCTACGGTTACCATTTAATTATTTAATTACTTATTCATTTAGTCTTCAGTCGCTGTTGCTCAGTGCCTGAACTATGAATCCATCTCTACCGCTTCTTGTGGCCATTTTTTTGTTTGTTTGTTTTTTCCCTTTCCATTAAATAGGACAGATAGAAATTGAGAGAAGAAGGGGAGATACAGAGGGAGAGGAAGGAGAGAGAAACAGACACCTGTTTACCACTCTTGAAGCTTCTCCGCTGTAGATGGGGAGAGGCGGGGTCAAACCCAGGTCCTTGCACTTAGCACAATGTGCAGCTAACTGGGTGTGTCACCAACCCCCCAATTCCAGTTTGACATGAAATTCTCGCCGGGGAGGTAGTTTCAGCCGTGGAAGTGCCACTTGTACTGAAAAACCATGAGGCCTCTGCTTCTTCCAGGCAAATCTCTATTATCTCTGTTAATTTTTGTCCAGAGGCAAGGGGACACAGAAGCAAAAGCAGAGGAAGGGAATCCTGGGAGCCCCACGTAGATATGATGGGCCTAGACCTCTAATAGAGCCATCTGTCCACCATCACTTGTCACTTCCATCAGGAATATTATCATAAGCCCTCTTGTGGGCCTCTCCAGGGTCCTGCCCTCACTGTAGAGCAGCAATGGAAGGGACTCCCCACCGTCTGAAGGGAGGTTGGGTCAGCCTACTCTGCCCCTTGAGGAAGACCGGTCCTGAAATGAGTGCAGCCTAGAATGTTCCCAGCTGTGACCATGGACTGTGAGCTCAGACTGGCAGGGACTCAGAGGTCACACAGGTTCCTGGGCTAAATATGAATAGACATGGGCCCTAGACTCAGATAGATGGGGTTAACAGTTAATAGTATTTATATACTTTCCTCATATTTGAGAGCTATAGTCTGCCCTGATCCAGCTTTTTAGTTCTAGTCTCAACTCTGACACCATCTTCCCAGACTATACTTTTAGCCACCTGCATATTAGCTATCAGGCTCAGGCAGAAATTACTAGAGTCAGGGGCCCTTGGAATATCACCTAACATAGACTTGCTAGCTTCTTCCCACATGAAGAACCCTAGTTTTATCTGCTCTATTCTTACCTTTAGGTTCCTGTTTATTAAGCAAGTCGCCATACTTTATATCTTACTGCTTTTCAGCCACCAAGTTACAGATGCTACAATGACACCATCTTGACTTCCCTTGGCAGATGACCTCACCAATGTGTCCTGGAACCTCACCTCCCCAGAGTCCTGCCTCACTAGGGAAAGACAGAAACAGGCTGGGGGTGTGGATCCACCTGCCAACACCCATGTCCAGCAGAGAAGCAGTTACGGAAGCCAGGACTCCCACCTTCTGCTCCCCATAAAGATCTTTGGTCCATACTGCCAGAGGGATAAAGAATAGGGAAGCTTCCAGTAGAGGGGACAGGGTGATGAGGGGAAAACTGGTGGTGGGAACTGAATGGAATTATACTCCTGTGATCTTACAATCTTGTTAATCATTATTAAATTACTAATTTAAAAAAAAATCACAAAAGCAAGCCAAACTTACAAACCAGTAATTATCAGTGGAGTTGTGCTATTGAATCATCATCCCAAGGTGAATACACTTCCAGGTTAGCTTGCTGTTATTGGTGCCAGTGCCAGAAATTCCAGGTTTTGTGGCCAGGTCATAAAATAAAAATCCCTCAGCCTAGGAAATGTTAGAAAAAAGGAAAAATTGCTCTTTTTTTTTTTTTTTTAACGGGAGAGTTAAATTAAGACCAAGGGAGGAGGGAGGGGAAGATGGCGGACTGAGAAGCCGCTAACAGCGTGTTCTCTGATCACTTCTTCTGGAAACGGTAGGATTTTCTGCCTTTAGCAGGCCTGTCAATAAGGGATGACACCAAAGAGGTGATTATAATTTAATTTGGGTTAAGAATTAGAGTAAAGGTTACACGGACTAGTGGGTGGGCTGCTCCAGACTTCCCAGGCGGTGCCGGGCAAGGCGAGTGCGCCGGGCATTGTCCTCCCCCCGGGAAGGTGGCTCCTCCGCTGGTTGCAGAGCGCTGCTGGGCGGCGGGCAGAGGACCTAGAGATAGCACTGTAGCTCAGGGATTTCTCTTGGGAGTCTCCAGGGACCACCGCGACCCTGAGGGCAGATCCAAAGACTTCTTGAGTATAGCTCTCATTGGATCAAAGGACTTGGAGCTAGTTTTCATTTTCGAGAAATCCTGTAAAAAAGTCTGGAGGGGGGGGTTTCCCGGAAGATGGCGGACTGAGAAGCGGCTAGCCATTGAGCTCCGGACACATCTTGCGGAAACAATAGGATTTTCTGCCTTTAACAGGCCAGCCAATAAGGGGCCATAGCGGTGACACCAAGGAGGTGACTATAACTTAATTTGGGTTAAGAATTAGAGTAGGGGAAAAAAATTCTTTTTTCTTCCTTTTAATTTTCAAGCATACATCCTTCCCGCCCCCCCCCCCCCCCATAAGCAGTCCCTGGGGAGCAGCTCCTAGCAGGTTACCCCACACCACCAAACAGGGTGTTTTTTTTCTTTTGAATACATTGATACACATTTGGGAGGTTCCTTGCACTGCTCTTTAATTACAACTCTTTTTCTTATCTTCTCCCTTTTCTCTCTCTTATCTCTCTCTCTCTTTTTTTTAATCTTGTCATACACTTCTTCTTTCTTCTTTGCCTTTCTGAATTTGTGAATTACTTTGGGGAAGAAATCTGACTCAGAGTGGACTCTCTATGTGTGTATCTCTGCTCTAGTTCCCTTTCCCCTCTTATTACCCCTAGAATATACAGTGGATAGTAGATTTTCATAACTGCCTATTCTTGCTATCCTCTCTTTCTCTTCTCTTTCTTCACTGGGATTTGGTTACTATTTTTTCACGGACTGCAGAAATTGTTTGGCTAACTGGTAACGATTAAACTACTTCAATACTTACTTCAGTTGCTACTGTAATTCCAGAGGTTGGTGAGTGCAATTGTCATAAAGGTATTTAGTACTGTGTTGCTTGTGCTCAAAACACAACAACTGAGGAACAACAGAGCATAAAAAAAGAAACACATAAATCAAAAAAATGGGTAGATTAAAAACAAATAAAACTGCTACTCCAATGAATGAAGACAAGAGCCCAGAAGAAACTACAAATCAAACAGAAGTAACCATAGATAAGAAAAGTATGCAAGCAATAATAAACTTATTAATCATAGAAATGAAAACAACGTTGGAGGAAAGGAATGGCAGTATTAGGGAAACAACAGTTGAGACCCCCAAGGAAAATACTGATTATCTTGAGGCAATTAGAGAACTGAATGCTGAAATAGCTGTAATGAAGAAAGAAGCTGAGGCAAGGGAAAGCAGATTAACAGAAGCAGAAAACAGAATTAGTCAGACAGAGGATGAGTTAGAGAAAACTAAGAAAGAGGTGAAAGAGCTTAAAAAGATTGAGAGACACTGAAAACAACAACAGAGACATATGGGATGATCTCAAAAGAAGTAACATTCGTATAATTGGCCTGCCAGAGGAAAAAAGAGAGGAAGGGGAAGCAAACATTCTACAGGAAATAATACAAGAAAAATTCCCAGATCGGAATAACAGAAAGGATATCAAGATTCAAGAGACCCAGAGTGTACCAAACAGAATCAACCCAGACCTGAAGACACCAAGACATCATATTCACAATGAGAAGAAATAAGGATAAAGAAAGGATCCTAAAGGCTGCAAGAGAGAAACAAAAAGTCACATACAAGGGAAAACCCATAAGATTGTCTGCAGAGTTCTCCACTCAAACTCTAAAAGCCAGAAGGGAATGGCAAGATATCTATCGAGCCCTGAATGAAAAAGGGTTTCAACCAAGGATAATATATCCTGCTAGACTTTCATTCAAGCTAGATGGAGGGATCAAAAACCTTCTTAGACAAACAACAGTTAAAGGAGGCAACCACCACCAAGCCGGCCCTGAAAGAGGTACTAAAAGACCTCTTATAAACAAGAACATCACTATAATACTTGTAATATATCAGAGTAAACAAATCATTTTTTAGAACAATGGCACTACAATACATTAAATCCATAATATCAATAAATGTCAATGGCTTAAACTCACCCATCAAAAGGCACAGGGTGGGGGGATGGATCAGAAAACATAACCCAACCATATGCTGCTTGCAAGAATCCCATCTGTCACAGCAAGATAAACACAATCTTAAAGTGAAAGGATGGAAAACTATCATACAGGCTAACGGTCCACAAAAAAGGGCAGGAACAGCCATTCTCATCTCAGACACGATAGATTTTAAATTAAATAAAGTAAGAAAAGATAGGCAAGGACACTACATAATGATTAGAGGATCAATCAGCCAAGAAGACTTAACAATTATTAACATCTATTCACCCAACGAGGGACCATCTAAATACATTAAGCATCTACTGAAAGAATTTCAAAAATACATCAATAGTAATACAATAATAGTTCCTTTTTTGTTCTGTCCCTATCAGCTTTTGGTATCAGGGTGATGTTGGCTTCATAGAAGGTGGAAGGGAGTATTCCTGTTTCTTCAATCTTATGGAATAGCTTAAGAAGTATGGGTATTAACTGTTTCCTGAAAGTTTTGTAGAATTCGTTTGTGAAGCCATCTGGTCCAGTACTTTTGTTGTTGGGGAGATTCTTAATAACGGTTTCAATTTCTTTGTCTCTGATTGGTGCATTTAGATTTTGTAGTTCTTCTTGGTTCAGTATTGGAAGTGCATAGGTTTCTAGGAATTGTTCCATTTCTTCCAGATTCTCTAGCTTGGTGGCATATAGTTCTTTATAGAAGTTTCACAGGATTCTCTGGATTTCTGTGGTGTCAGTTGTGATATCTCCCCAACAACAAAAGTACTGGACCAGATGGCTTCACAAACGAAAAGCTGATAGGGACAGAACAAAAAAGGAAAACTACAGACCAATATCTCTGATGAACATAGATGCCAAAATATTAAACAAGATCTTGGCCAACTGTTTACAGCAACACATCAGAAAGATTGTTCATCATGACCAAGTGGGATTCATCCCAGGAATGCAAAGCTGGTTCAACATCCACAAGTCAATCAATGTCATTCACCACATCAATAAAAGCAAAGCCAAAAACCACATGATTATCTCAATAGATGCAGAGAAAGCCTTTGACAAGATCCAACACCCATTCATGCTCAAAACTCTACAAAAAATGGGAATAGATGGGAAATTCCTCAAGATAGTGGAGTCTATATATAGCAAACCTACAGCCAACATCATACTCAATGGACAGAAGCTGAAAGCATTCCCCCTCAGATCGGTGACTAGACAGGGCTGTCCACTGTCACCGTTACTCTTCAACATAGTATTGGAAGTTCTTGCCATAGCAATCAGGCAAGAGAAATAAATCAAAGGGATACAGATTGGAAGGGAAGAAGTCAAGTTCTCACTATTTGCAGATGATATAATAGTATACATAGAAAGACCTAAAGAATCCAGTAGAAAATTACTGGAAGTTGTTAGGCAATATAGCAAGGTATCAGGGTACAAAATCAATGTACAAAAATCAGTGGCATTTCTTTATGCAAACACTAAATCTGAAGAAGAAGACATCCAGAAATCACTCCCATTTACTGTTTCAGCAACATCAATCAAATACCTAGGAATAAAGTTGACCAAAGAAGTGAAAGACTTGTATACTGAAAACTATGAGTCGCTACTCAAGGAGATAGAAACTGATACCAAGAAATGGAAAGATATCCCATGCTCATGGATTGGGAGAATAAATATCATCAAAATGAATATTCTCCCCAGAGCCATATACAAATTTAATGCAATACCCATCAAAGTTCCACCAAGCTTCTTTAAGAGAATAGAACAAACACTACAATCATTTATCTGGAACCTGAAAACACCTAGAATTGCTAAAACCATCTTAAGGAAAAGAAACAGAAATGGAGGCATCACACTCCCAGACCTTAAACTATATTATAAAGCCATCATCATCAAAACAGCATGGTACTGGTACAAAAATAGGCACACAGACCAGTGGAACAGAATTGAAAGCCCAGAAGTAAATCCCAACACCTATGGGCATCTAATCTTTGATAAGGGGGCCCAAAGGATTAAATGGAAAAAGGAGGCTCTCTTCAATAAATGGTGCTGGGAAAACTGGGTTGAAACATGCAGAAGAATGAAATTGAACCACTTTATCTCACCAGAAACAAAAATCAACTCCAAATGGATCAAAGACCTAGATGTCAGACCAGAAACAATAATACTTAGAGGAAAACATTGGTAAAACACTTTCCCACCTACATCTCAAGGACATCTTTGATGAATCAAACCCAATTGCAAGGAAGACTAAAGCAGAAACAAACCAATGGGACTACATCAAATTGAAAAGCTTCTGCACATCCAAAGAAACTATTAAACAAACAGAGAGACCCCTCACAGAATGGGAGAAGATCTTCACATGCCATACATCAGACAAGAAACTGATCACCAAAATATATAAAGAGCTCAGCAATCTTAGCACCAAAAAAGCAAATGACCCCATCCAAAAATGGGCAGAGGATATGAACAAAACACTCACCTCAGAGGAGATCCAAAAGGCTAACAAACATATGAAAAACTGCTCTAGGTCACTGATTGTCAGAGAAATGCAAATTAAGACAACACTAAGATACCACCTCACTCCTGTAAGAATGGCATACATCAAAAAGGACAGCATCAACAAATGCTGGAGAGGATGTGGGGACAGAGGAACCCTTTTACATTTCTGGTGGGAATGTAAACTGGTACAGCCTCTGTGGAGAGCAGTCTGGAAAACTCTCAGAAGGCTAGACATGGACCTTCCATATGATCCAGTAATTCCTCTCCTGGGGTTATACCCCAAGGACTCCATAACACCCAACCAAAAAGAGGTGTGTACTCCTATGTTCATAGCAGCACAATTCATGATAGCTAAAACCTGGAAGCAACTCAGGTGCCCAACAACAGATGAGTGGCTGAGAAAGCTGTGGTATATATACACAATGGAATACTATGCAGCCATCAAAAACAATGAACCCACCTTCTCTGACCCATCTTGGACAGAGCTAGAAGGAATTATGTTAAGTGAACTAAGTCAGAAAGATAAAGATGAGTATGGGATGATCCCACTCATCAACAGAAGCTGACTAAGAAGATCGGAAAGGGAAACTAAAAGCAGGACCTGATCAAATTGTAAGTAGGGCACCAAAGTAAAAACCCAGTGGTGAGGGGTAGACATGCAGCTTCCTGGGCCAGTGCGGGGTGGGAGTGGGCAGGAGGGATGGGTCACAGTCCTTTGGTGGTGGGAATGGTGTTTATGTACACTCCTAGCAAAATGTAGACATATAAATCAGTAGTTAATTAATATGAGAGGGGTAAAATCAATTGTATGTCTCAAAGTTTCTCAAAACACAAACTGAATCTTTTTAATATATAGGCTATGTATTTGATATGCGGACTCTCTCAAAAGCCTAGACCAAGTAGATTAGAAGCATCCAATAGCACAGCTATATACAAGATACTGGATACTGTACAGCAAACCATAACAAAGGGACTTTTCAAAGTTAACCCAATTAACAAATAATGTGATGATAATATTAACTATCGATTGTCTTTTTGAACCCTAAGACAGCAGGAAACTCACATCTCCACTATAGAGCCCCTACTTCCCCCAGTCCTGGAACCCTTGGATAGGGCCCACTTTCCCGTATGCATCTCCCAATCCAAACCAAATAATATTGCATCCGCCGATCACAACCTATGCAACGCAATGATTACCACCTCAACATGCTTCACCTCAGACTGTATCCAGAGACTTCACGTGTGGAATGACAACCCTTCAGCTTCATTACTCGGGTGAGACCTTTCCTTTTATAGTACACTCTAATTTCATCTCAGGTGGTTCACTTTCTAACAAAGTCCCATAACCTAGATATACACCAGTTTCTGTGAGAGAGAGCTTATGTGCACACGTATCCATAAACTACTGCAAAATATATACCTGAAAGCAGTAGTACACTAGAGTTTGCAGTGAGTACCTCCCTAACACTTCCTCTCCACTATTCCAAGCTTGGGATCCATGATTGCTCAACAAATTGTTTGGCTTCATATGTTAACTCTCTTTTCAATCACCAGGTTCCAGATGCCACCAGGATGCTGGCCAGGCTTCCCTGGATTGAAGACCCCACCAATGTGTCCTGGAGCTCAGCTTCCCCAGAGACACACCTTACTAGGAAAAGAGAGAGGCAGACTGGGAGTATGGACCGACCAGTCAACGCCCATGTTCAGCGGGGAAGCAATTACAGAAGCCAGACCTTCTACCTTCTGCAACCCTCAACGACCCTAGGTCCGTGCTCCCAGAGGGCTAGAGAATGGGAAGGCTATCATGGTAGGTGGTGTGTTATGGGGATTGGGTGGTGGGAATTGTGTGGAGTTGTACCCCTCCTACCTTATGTTTTTGTTCATTAATCCTTTCTTAAATAAAAAATTAAAAAAAAAAAAAAGACCAAGGGAGCACCAAGACTGAGAGGGTACTTTGAAAATAACAGCGCTCTGGAGGAGGGCTTCTCTTTTTGAGACATCTAATTCCAGCTGCCAATGGGATCCACATTGATTTTTGTGTTCCCTGTATTCAGTCTTAGGGACCCTCTTGTTTATCTGGCTCTTACATAACCCATCTTTCTCACAGAGAAGATAATAGTGTTTTCCACTAGGAAAATAAGAGCTTAGTTTAGAATGGAATAGTCAAGAGTTCATTTTGCTTCTGTTTAGACTCAAGAAAATGAAAAGCCTTGGCCATTTTCAAGATGGAGACACACACAGATGCCCGGAAACCCTGAATTATCCTGTGAAGTGTTAGCTGTCTTTGTCCCCGGGCTTCAGGTTTTGTTAGTCAGTCTCTTATCCGGCTATTCTCAACCTTCCCAACCCCAGTTGCTTACAACTACTTCTGAGAATGAAAAGAGTGATGATGACTCAGTTAAAAATAACTCTTTTTATATCAGAGTATTGAAAATCTGGCCAAAAATTAAATCCAGACCCTGACCAAAGAATCTGTTTAGAAAATATAAGCTGTATTTATGCATGACTCAGTCCTGGAGTTGCAAATATTCTTTTCCTAAAATTACTTTGGCAATCACTTATTAAAAACGTCATTTGGGAGTCAGGCGGTAGGTAGCGCAGTAGGTTAAGAGCAGGCCGCGCAAAGTGCAAAGACCACAGGCGGAAGGATCCAGGTTTGAGCCCCCCCCCACTCCCCACCTGCAGGCAAGTCGCTTCACAGGCGGTGAAGCAGGTCTCCAGGTGTCTATCTTCCTCTCCCCCTCTCTGTCTTCCCGTCCTCTCTCCATTTCTCTCTGTCCTATCCAACAATGATAACATCAACAACAACAATTAAAAAACAAGGGCAGGGGCCAGGTGGTGGCGCACCTGGTTGAGCGGCATGTTACAATGTGAAAGGACACGGGTTCGAGTCCCTGGCCCCCACCTGGAAAGCTTTGCGAGTGGTGAAGCAGGGCTGCAGGTGTCTCTCTGTCTCTCTCCTCCTTCCCGCTTGATTTCTGGCTGTTTGTATCTAATAAATAAAGATAATACCAAAAAAAAAACAAAAAACAAGGGCAACAAAAGGGAATAAATAAATAAATATTAAAAAAAAACGTGACATTTTACTGTCTTCCATGCACAGTATGGCATAGCTATGTGAATGCTATTTATAAATGGAAAATAGTTGTTTTTCTTTCAACATACTGTTCCCTTTTGTCATTTTGTATTAAGTCTAGTTATCAAAGACTGGGAACTTTTTGCATTTAGAGATTTTTGTAATGAGTTCATGCGTTTTCTTGACTTCTGATTTGACACACATACTGTATAATACCAAAGATTAGACTTCAGAACCTAGTCACGCTTCCTCTGGTCTCATAATTTCCAGATGAGACAATATATGGAACAATAGCTTATTTTTAAATATTATTTATTTATTTATCATTGGATAGAGACAGAGAGATTGAAAAGAAAGAGGGGATAGAGAGGAAGAGAGACAGAGAGATACCTGCAGACCTACTTCACCACTTGTAAAGGTCTCCATGCCCCCCCTCCCCAGCAGGTGGGGACCCGGGGCTTGAACCTGGGTCCTTGCACATTGTAATATGAGTGCTTAAGCAGGTGTGCTGCCCCCTGGACCCTAAAGCTATAGTTTAATTTGTAGTTAATTATATTGAGAAGAGAATATTTTTCTGAAAGTTTCAAAAGACTGCTTTTCTGTGAACAACTAAATGTTTCTATTGGCTGTGTGGATCCTTAAGGATACTGACTATGTGGAATAGAGTAGTTCCAACTTTTGCATGAGATTTCTCAGACCCTCATGTCCTAGAGCAGGGGTAGGCAAACTTTTTTTTTTCTGCCAAAGGTTATTTGTGTAATTATCACATCATTCATAGGTCATAAAATCACCAACTTAAAGATGGGCACCTTAGTAAGAGTCCCTAGGTTCATTGAATTCTGAGTCCTTCCTGAGATTGCTTTGGTAAGGCCAGACAGATTGACTTCTTGGACCACATACCACCTACTGGCTACATGTTCTCAGTCCCTGTCCTGAAGTGTCACCAATTTAGGGATGACTTCTGGTCAAATGTCCCTTAAACTGAAGAATAAACAACACTGAGTAGTGTGACATAATCCTCTCACCGTCTATCCTGGAAGTCCCAGAAAGCTGATAATCTTGAGAAGATGTTTCCAAGTTCATGTATCTAGCAGAACGTCTCTGAAGCGTGTAATGATTCCAGAATATCAAAAGAGGTGTCTTGGGGGTGGTGATATCTTGACCCTTTGCATCCGGTAACCCCCCTGGGACAGGATGATCTGAAGAAATATTGGGAGAGGGAGTTAAACAGGATAATGTTTAAGAAATAATAAGCAAAGTCCATAAGTGATATCTAAAAAATAAATAAATAAACCCATTATTTTCCTATGGAAAATATATTTTCTTTATGCTTAATGAAGACAGCTTCACAAGAAGTGAAGCAGGTCTACAGGTATCTGTCTGTCTGTCTGTCTCTCTTCCTCACTATTCCCTCTTCTCTCAATTACTCTCTGTCTCTAGCCAATGATAAACACATAAGTAAAAATATTTTTCAAAAAATAAATAAATGATTGCTTGATATATTTCCTTATCTGGAAATAAGGAGACCAGAGGGAGCGTAACTCATCTTTCCCTGAAAAACATACTACACTGGGGGCCAAGCCACAAGAAGTCAAAGAACTACCTGAAGTTAACAGCCTAGTGACTGAGTCAGGGTAAGCTATCTTTCCTTTCCAAACTTTTCAAGCCCCATGGGAGACTTTATACTATGGTGAGGGTTATTTTGTTTGCAGAAACATTAAAGGAAGAGGGTGAGGAAAGGAATGCATCTGCCATGTAGGAATTGCATTGATGCATGATAGCTAACTTAATCCTTATATCATCTCCACAAGTCTGTTGGCTTTTGGGTTAGGACTTAAGAAAACGAGGCTCTTGGGAGTCCGGTGGCAGCACAAGCGGGTTAAGTGCACATGGCACAAAGCGCAAGGACCAGCCTAAGGATCCCGGTTTGAGCCCCTGGCTCCCCTCTTGCAGGGGAGTCGCTTCACATGCGGTGAAGCAAGTCTGCAGGTGTCTATCTTTATCTCTCTCTCTCTGTCTTCCCCTCCTCTCTCCATTTCTCTCTGTCCTATCCAACAACAATGACATCAACCGTAACTACAACAATAAAACAACAAGGGCAACGAAAGGGAATAAATGATAAATATTTAAAAAACAAACAAACAAAAAAAGAAAGTGAGGCTCTGAAGTCATGCCACTTGACCAGTCACAGAAGTGACCTCTCATTCACAGGAATCTAAGAAGGAAGTGCAATTATGGGAAACGGAAGGTAAATGTTGGCCTGAGTGTGGTCATCCCTTTATCTTTGGAAGACTGTCTATTCAAGACTTTTGCTCATTGTTAGTGAGTTGTCTAACTTTTTGTTGTTGGGTTGTAAGAACTCTAGATATCCTTTTATTTTTTGTCCCCTCCAGAGTTATCACTGGGGTTTGGTGCCAGCACTATGAATCCACCGTTCCTGGTGGCCATTATGTTTGTCCGTTTTATTGGATAGTACAAACAGAAACTGAGAGAGGCGAGGGAAATAGAGAGGGATAGAGAAAGATAAACACTTGTAGACCTGCTTTGCTGCTTGTGAAGAATCCCTCCCGCAGGTGGGGAGCAAAGGGCTTGAACCTGGATACTTATGAGGGTCTTTAAGCTGATCCCTATCTTTTCAATAATTTTCAGTATATTCTCATAAAACATGTAATTTGTAATCCACACTAGAGGAGTAATGGGATATTTTTCAAACACCTAGGAAACTAAACTGTATAGTTTTTTTTTTTTTCCTCCAGGGTTATTGCTGGGGCTTGGTGCCTGCACTACGAATAGAATCCACTGCTCCTGGAGGCCATTTTTCTTATTCTGTTGCCCTTGTTGTTGTTATTATTGCTGTCATTGCTGTTGTCGTTGGATAGGACAGAAAGAAATCGAGAGAGCAAGGGAGACAGAGAGGGGGAGAGAAAGACAGACAATGGCAGACCTGCTTTACTGCCTGTGAAGTGACCCCCTTGCAGGTGGGAATGTGGGGGCTTGAACCAGGATCCTAATGCTGGTCCTTGAGCTTTGTGTCATGTGCGCTTAACCCACTGCACTACTGCCCAACCCCCTGAACTTTATAATTTTAAATAATTCGCTCAGTAAAGAAAATCCCAAGAGAATTTTTTTTAAGTATGAATTTTAGTGAAGTGAAAACACAACATTACAATTACTATAGTTAAGAAAGTCTGTAAGTGTCCTGGAGCCCCACTTCCCCAGAGCCCTGCCCCACTAGGGAAAAAAGAGAGACAGGCTGGGGGTATAGATCAACCTGTCAACACCCATGCTAAGCGGGGAAGCAATTACAGAAGCCAGAACTTCCACCTTCTGTCACCCATAATAATCCTGGGTCCATACTCCCAATGTGATAAAGAATAGGAAAGCTATCAGGGGAGGGGATGGGATACGGAGTTCTGATGTGTGGAGATGTACCCCTCTTATCCTATGGTTTTGTCAATGTTTCCTTTTTATAAATAAAAAATTTTTAAAAATTTATAAGAAAATTAATCTAATCTAAACAAATCCAAAACTAAACTAATCTATAAGGAAAAAGTGAAAATCTCAAATCAATGGTCTGTCTTTCCCCAGGAAAAGTCAGATAAACTCAAAGTAAGAGAGGAAATAAAGATGAAAACTTTATGGGAGTCGGGCGGTAGTGCAGCGGGTTAAGCGCAAGTGGCAAAAAGCGCAAAGATAGGCATAAGGATCCCGGTTTGAGCCCCTGGCTCCCCACCTGCAGGGGCGTCACTTCAAAAGTGGTGAAGCAGGTCTGCAGGTGTCTCTCTTTCTCTCCCCCTCTCTATATTCCCCCTCCTCTCTCTATTTCTCTCTGTCCTATCCAATAATGATAATAGCAAGAACAACAACAATCATAACTACAACAACAATTAAAAAAAACAAGGGCAACAATAAGCTGTGTTCAAACAATATGGAAAATATATCTTATGTATGCTGTTATATATATATATATATATATATATATATATATATATATATATATTTTTTTTTTTTTTTTTGCATGAGGGTTATCACAGGGACTTTGCCTAGATGAGAACTCTTATTTCCTGGTGACATTTTTTTCTTTTTTAAAAATAGAGACAGAGAGAAATGGGGAAGAGGAGGAATATGGAAATAAATTGCTGCAGTGTTGTTCCCGTGCTCCTGAAGGCACACACCTGCCCTGGCAGGGCTGAACCCAGGTCCTTGTAGGGGACAGTGTGTGTTCCAGCAGGGACACCACAGCATACACCCATTTTGCACTGATACTGCTATACTATATGGTTTACACAGACTTTTAGAACACTAACACTCAGATATTTGTTACTTAGTCACTTGGAGTGGTTAATATAATATCCTCATAGACAACTTTTTTTTTCTTAAATTTGTTTATTTATTACTGGATAGAGACAGAGAGAAATTGAAAAGGGAGGGGGAGATAGATACCAAGAGACATCTGCAGCCCTGCTTCACCACTTGTGAAGTTTTCCCCCTGCAGGGGCTTGAACCTGGGTTCTTGTGCACTGTCATGTGAGCACTTAACCAGATGTGCCATGCCTGGCCCCTGATATTTTTATTTAGGAAAAAAAAGGGGGTCTGTGAAAGAAACCACTTCTGCTTATTACTTCCATGGCAAAACATTTTCCACCCTCAGAATAATTATTTGTCTTGGAAAGTTTAAAAACCTTTTCAGGGAGTAGGGCAGTACAGCAGCGGGTTAAGCACACGTGGCATGAAGCATAAGGACCCACATAAGGATCCCGGTTCGAGCCCCCGGCTCCCCACCTGCAGGGAGTGGCTTCACAGGTGGTGAAGCAGGTCTACAGGTGTCTATCTTTCTAGCCCCCTCTCCTCTCTCCATTTCTCTGTCCTAACAACGATGATAACAGCAACAACAATAAAAAAAAAACAAGGACAAAAACCTTTTCAAAATAGAAAAATAAAAAATAAACAGAAAACCACAATGTATGTCTTAATGAACAAATCCAAGTCCTCAGAGACCTACTCAGACATTATGAGTGCAACCTTGAAGTATACATTTTGGGAAAATGCTTACTGGCCACCTGTCCTTTCTATTAGAATTTAAGCTCTTCCCATTTTTAAAAGAAACTTCTGATGTTTCCATTCTTCTTGTAGATCTTATGTGCT
The DNA here is from genome assembly GCF_950295315.1 of Erinaceus europaeus. NCBI lineage: Eukaryota > Metazoa > Chordata > Mammalia > Eulipotyphla > Erinaceidae > Erinaceus > Erinaceus europaeus. The sequence continues at coordinate 58,019,332 of NC_080166.1, forward strand.
TCGGGATGTCTCTAATATTCCTTCTGGCTCCTTGGAGAGTAATTCTCAAATACATCTTAATGGCTAAATAATGGAGATCATCTGGAAATTATAATAATGACCAAAGCTATCATCCTCATTGTATGAATAATCCACTAAAATAATGCCTTCTACCTGGGTAGCTGTAATCTCTGTCACAGGAATTGTGGGAGATGAAAAAATGAACCTCTCCTTGAGAAAAGATAAACCAACAAGGGTTTCCCTTCCTCTGTGTGTCTGCTGAGGAAGACAGCAGATTCCCTACCTCTGATGAGTCCCTCTGAGTATAACCCCAGCTTCTGCACTCTCTCTGATGGTACCATACACACTGGCCTGGGGCTGTGGGTGCCATCCCCTTGCCCTTTCTGCACCCCAATGTCACCATCAAAACAAGTGAACTGACGGAAACTACCTTCTACTAGAATCTCAGGAGATAATGGAGAGCTCTATGGCACAGTACCAAGCCAAAAAAAAAATTGTGTTTGAATTGGCTTCCTATATTTATTTATTTTCCCTTTTGTTGCCCTTGTTGTTTTTTATTGTTGTTGTAGTTATTGTTGTCATTATTGATGTTGTTGTTTTTGGATAGGACAGAGAGAAATGGAGAGAGGAGGGGAAGACAGAGAGGGGGAGAAAAAGACAGACACCTGCAGACTTGCTTCACCGCCTGTGAAGTGACTCCCCTGCAGGTGGGGAGCCGGGAGCTAGAACTGGGATCCTTAAGCTGGTCCTTGCGCTTTGTACCACATGCACTGAAGCCTCTGTGCTACCACTGGACTCCCCCTGAATTGGCTTCCTAAAGTTTATATTTTTGTTTGCTTATTTAAAAAAATTATTAGTGATATGATAATGATGAACAAGATTGTGGAATAAGAGGGGTGCAATTCTACACAATTCCACCACCAGAGTTCCCTGTCCCATCCCCTCCACTGGAAGCTTCTTTATTCTTTATCCCTCTTGGAGTATGAACCAAAATTCTTTATGGGGCGCAGAAGGTTGGAGGTCTGGCTTCTGTAATTGTTTCTCTGCTGGACATGGGTGTTGGCAGATGGATCCACACCCCAGCCTGTTTCTATCTTTCCCTAGTGCTCTGGAGAGGTGGGGTTCCAGGACACATTGGTGAGACCATCAGAAAAGGGGGAGGGGAGAGAGAGGGGTTAAGGAGAGAAGGAAGAGAGGGAGAGAGTGAAAGGGAGAGGGGGAAGGGGAGGAGAAGGAAGTGAGTGGTAGGGGAGAGGAGAGGGGGAGAGAAGAAGAAGGAGAGAGAGCAGGGGAGAAGATAGGAAGAGGGATGGGGAAGGGGAGGGAAGAGGGATAGAGGAAGGAGAGACAGGAAGAGAGGGAGATGGAGGGGAAGGAGAAGAGAGGGAGAGGGGTGGGGAAGGGGAGGGGGAGAGAAGAAGAGAGGCAGAGAGGAGGGAGAGGCAGAGGGAGAGGTGAAGGAGAGGGAGACGGGAAGGAGAGGGAGAGGGAGAGAGAGGGAGAGAGGAGGAGGAGGAGAGGGAGAGAGAGGGAGAGGAAGACAGGGAGAGGAAGAGAGAGGGAGAGGGAGAGAGAAGAAGAGGGAGAGAAAGGAAGAGGGAGGGGGAGGGAGAGAGAGATAGCACTGCTCCTCTCTGACTGATAGTGTTAATGTCAATCTGACATGTCTTCTGCACAATCATCATTCTGTCTCCCTAGTCCCTTCTGATCACTTTAATTTTCCTCTGTTACCCCGTTCCTTTCAGAACATCTGAGTCTGCCTGTTTCCGAGAACACACAGATATGTGTTATCATTGTCCACAGATAGCAAATCCCCAGTTTCACTCCAAATTGCTATCACTTACAGAATCAGGAGAAAAAAAAAAAAGGTTCATTAGTAGCAAGGGGAAGACTTAGCTCTGTAATAAAACGTTTGCACCCTACCTATAGTCCTTTTTTCATCTTTGCTGTTTTGAAGTCTCCTTCCTGCCTGCTTCCTGGAGAACATTTTAATTTTTCAGGCCATACTCATTTCCATACTTACTTCACAATCCTGTATTTTGACTTTGTGTCTGAGATTGTTAATTACCTCCCCATTATTCAGGCTCTTTGGTATGCCAGCTTCACTGATTCTCTTTAATAAAGAACTCCATTAGATTTATTAAGGACTCAGCCAGGCTACCTGGCTCTGGCTCTAAAGTTTCTGTGTCATGGTCCCTTTGTGTCTTTATTGTCAGCTGTGTTATGTTACTGAGCTCCGGTGGGTGGACAAGGGATAGAAGAACTGAACCACGTTCAGATCAACTATTTGCACTGAGTTCCCCATTTTCTTCTTGCAGACTGACACCGTGATGGAAAGAAAAATTGGATTACAGAAAAAAAAAGGCAACCCCACAAAGGTGCTAGAGGGAAAACCAGAGATGGCAATTTTCTGGATTCCTTATGGAATTGAGGTGCTATTGTTACTTGCCTGCCTTTGTGAGGGTGTAGCATGAGTTTAGGGTAGTTTGGGATCTGCTGCAAACACTTGAGTTTTTAAAAACATTTTAAACATGTATTTATTTGTTTCTTACTAGATAGAGACAGACACATTGAGAGGGAAGTGGAATATAGAGAAAGAGAGGAGGAGGAGGACAAGAAGGAAGAGGGGAAGAAGAGAGGTAGGAGAAAAAGAAAGGGAGAAGGAGAAGGAGAAAAGTAGCGTAGTGCTGAGGTGTTGGGGATATAGTATTTGTATAATAGCAAATCAAATAACTGTGTTTCTCTTTCTAATTGAAAAATTCAGGCCAGATCAATGAAATTCTGATGATGATAATATATATTCTTTCTGGTAGTTATCTTATGTGTAACTTTATGTACTTTATCTTTCCTCTAATCACCCTAATTCTAGGCCAATTTAGCTGGATGAAAATTTAGCACAGGGAGTCTGGCACGAGTTAAGCGCACATGGCGCAAAGCACAAGGACTGGCGTAAGGATCCTGGTTGCAGCCTCCAGCTCCCCACCTGCAGGGGAGTCACTTCACAGGCAGTGAAAAAGGTCTGCAGGTGTCTATTTTTCTCTCCCTCTCTCTGTCTTCCCCTCCTCTGTCCATTTTCACACTGTCCTATCCAACAACTACTACAACAATAAAAATAAAAAACCAAGGGCAACAAAAAGGAATAAATAAATTAATATTAAAGTATTTTTTATTTTTAAAATATTTTATTTTATTTATTTATTCCCTTTTGTTGCCCTTGTTTTATTGTTGTAGTTATTATTGTTGTTGTCGTCATTGTTGGATAGGACAGAGAGAAACGGAGAGAGGAGGGGAAGACAGAGAGGGGGAGAGAAAGATAGACACCTGCAGACCTGATTCACTGCCTGTGAAGTGATTCCCCTGCAGGTGGGGAGCCGGGGTTCGAACTGGGATCCTTATGCCGGTCCTTGTGATTTGTGCCACCTGCGCTTAACCCGCTGCGCTACAGCCCGACTCCCCATAAAGTATTTTTTTAAAAAAAGAAAATTTAGGAGAATAATGGGATAATGAAACTAAAAGGACATATTTGTTTGGAAAGAAGAAGAGAGAGGAAGAAGAAGAGGAAGTGGATGTATTTATCAGAACCACATGCTAATACTCAAAAATAAAATTAGCTAGTGGTATACCTGACAGAGCACACATGATAGGAGGGGACCCAGGTTCAAGCCACTGATACCCCGCTCACAGTGAGGGTAAAATCACAAATAAATGTTAGGGCAGTTCTGTAGGTGTTTTTTTTTTTTTCATTTTCTTTTTCTTTGTCTCCCACCCTTTATCAAAAACAGAAGTTAAAAAAAAAAGTAGATGTTTTAAGACCCAACAATAACTCTGGTAAGAAAAAGAGGAGGAAGGGAGTTGGGCGGTAACATAGTGGGTTAAGTGCAAGAGGCACAAAGCACAAGGACCGGCGTAAGGATGCCAGTTCGAGTCCCCGGCTCCCCACCTGCAGGGGAGTCGCTTCACAGGCGGTGAAGCAGGTCTGCAGGTGTCTATCTTTCTCTCCCCCTCTCTGTCTTCCCCTCCTCTCTCCATTTCTCTGTCCTATCCAACAACAACGACAACAATAAAAACAACAAGGACAACAAAAGGGAATAAGTAAATAAATAAATATTTAAAAAGAAAGGAAGAAAAAGAGGAGGAAGAGGGGAGGAAGAAGAGGGAGGAGAAAAAAGAAAGGAAGAAGAAGGAGGAAAGGAGTGGTAGTATAGCTACGCGGAGGTGGTGGGAATATAGTATTTGTTGAACTCTGAGAAATAAGCAGATACAAATCACATCATCATATCTAGAGCATTGTGAGTGTAGAGGAAGATAGAATAAATGACAATCCTTACTTGTCCTGTATCACATTTCACATACTGTCATTACTCTTTTTTTATGTGTACAATATTTACCTTTTAAAAATTGTTCTGTAAATTTTATTAGTGGTTTAATAGTTCTTAACAAGACTGTAAGATCACAGGGGTACAGTTTCACACAGTCCCCACCACCAGAGTTCTGTGTCCCATCCCCTCCATTGGAAGCTTCCCTATTCTTTATCCGTCTGGGAGTATGGACCCAAATTCTTTATGGGATGCAGGTGAAAAGTCTGGCTTCTTTCCCTACCCCCACTCACCTATGGTGGACCTGAAAATCTACTCACCTTTTACTTTGGTTGAATACTCCAAACCCTGTACCAATTCTGCTTTGTGTCTGTTCTTTCTTAACTTCTATCTATGAGTAGAATAATTCAATATTCATCCTTTTCTTTCTGGCCTATTTCACTTAACATGATGCCTTCAAGATCCAACCAAGATGGGGTAAAGAAGGTGAATTCACCATTTTTAATAGCTAAGTAGAATTCCATCGTGTATCTAGACCACAACTTTCTCAGCCACTCATCTGTTGTTGGACACCTGGGTTGCTTCCAGGTTTTGGCTATTACAAATTGTGATGCTATGAGCATAGGTGTACACAAATCTTTTTGTATGGGTGTGTTAGGTTCCTTAGGATATATCCCTAGGAGAGGAATTGCAGGATCACAGAGTAGGTCCACTTCTAGCCTTCTGAGAGTTCTCCAGACTGCTCTGCACAGGGGTACATTCCCACCAGTAGTACAGAAGGGCTCCTTTGTCCACACAACCTCTCCAGCATTTGTCATTGCTGTCATTTCTGATCTGTGACATTCTCAGAGGGGTGAAGTGGCATCTTATTTTTGTCTTTATTTACATTTCTCTAACAATCAATGACTTGGAACATTTTTTTCATATATTTGTTGGCCTTGAGGATCTATTCTTTGGTGAATATTCTCTTTCCATTTTTGAATGGGTTTTTTTTTTTTTTGTTACTGATTTTAGTGAGCTCTGGTTATATTTTGTTACTAGCCTTTTGTCTAGCTATAACCATAGAATGCAAGCTCAGACCTACAGGGATGTATAGCTCAGACCTACAGGGATGTATAACTATATATCAGGCTCCTGCACTGAATACAGACTGTAGATCTAATCAGTGGGGTTTACAGTTAAAGGTATTTATATACTTTTCACCAGTATAGCATGTGTAAAGATCTTCTCCCATTCTGTAAAGGGCCTTTTTGTTCAGGTGGTAGTTTCTTTTGCGGTGCAGACAATTTTCAGTTAGATATAGTCACATTAGTTTATTTTTGTCTTCCTTGCAACTTAATTTGTATGCCTATAAGATTTAGATAGAAAAGAGTTCTGTCAATATTTTCCTTTAAGTATTTGATTATTTCTGGTTTAATGTTCCAATTTTCAGTCCATTTGGATTTCACTTTTGAGTGTAGTGAAATGTTGTCATTCAGTTTCATTCTTCTGAACATTTCAATAATGTTTAATTTTCTCAGTGCTATTTGTTGAAGAGACTCTTTTTGTCTATTTGATAATTTGAGCATCCTCATCAAAAATCAGATGTCCATAAGCATGAGGACTTATTTCTGGGCTCTCCATTCTGTTTCATGGGTCATTTTGTCTATGTTTGTTCCAGTACCAGGCACTTTTGATTACAATGGCCATATAATTTGAAATCTGGAAGTGTGATGCCTCCAGTTCTGCTCTTTTTTCCTCAAGATTGTTTTGGAAATTCTAGGTGTTTTCTGGTTCTAAATAGATTTTTATAGTATTTTTTCTATTCTCTTAAAAATCAGTGGTGGAGCCTTGATTGGGATATATTAAATTTGTATAAGACTATGTAAACTATTCATTATGATTATGTTAATTTTTCCAAACCTTGAACATGGGATATCTTTCCACTTCTTGTATCTTTTTCTATTTCCTTGGATAGTGACTAATAGTTTTCAGTATACGAGGCTTTCACTACTTTTGCTAGATTTTCCCTAGATATTCTATTTATTTTGCTGCTATAATGATTGTGACTTCTTTTTGGATTTTTCCTTCTCCTGACTTAGTGTTTGTATAAAGGAATGCCACTGACTTTTGTATGTATGTTAATTTTGTAGCTTGACACCTTACTATATTACCTATATTATAATTTCCAGAAGCTCTCTGCTGGATTCTTTAGTTTTATCTATGTATACTATTGCATCATTTGCAAATAGTGAGCTTGACAACTTTTCTTCCAATCGGTATCCCTTTAATTTTTTGCTCATGCCTGTTTGCTATGACAAGAACTTCCAATACTGTGTTGAGTAGTAATGGTACTAGTGGTCAGCCCTATCTTGTACCTGATCTAAGAGGGGATGCTTTCTGTTTTTCACCATTGAGTATGATATTGGCTATAGATTTGATATATACAGACTCCACTCTTTTATGGAAGTTTCTATCTATTCCCATTTTTTGCAGTGTTTGATCATGAAGTTATATAGGATTTTGTCAAGGGCTTTCTCTGCATCTATTGAGATAAACCACATGTTTATGTGGTGGATAACATTAATTGTTTTTACATATATTGAACTAACCTTGTACTCTTGGGATAAATCACAATTGATTGTGATGAACAGTCTTTTTAATATATTCCTGTATCTGGTTGGCTAGGATTTTGTTCAGGATTTTAGCATTTATGTTCATCAGAGATATTGTTCTATAGTTTTCTTTTTTTGTTATATCCCCATCTGCTTTTGGTACCAGAGTTATGTTGGCTTCATAGAAAGTGAAAGAGAGGGAGTCGGTCGATAGTGCAGTGGGTTAAGTGCACCTGGCGCAAAGCGCAAGGACCAGCGTAAGGATCCCAGTTCAAGCCCCCGGCTCCCTACCTGCAAGGGAGTTGCTTCACAGGCAGTGAAGCAGGTCTGCAGGTGTCTCTCTTTCTCTCCCCCTCTCTGTCTTCCCCTCCTCTCTCCATTTCTGTCTGTCTTATCTAACAAGAACAATATCATCAACAACAATAATAAAACAACAAGGGCAACAAAAGGAAAAATAAATAATAATAATAAAATCTTTAAAAAACCAAAAGGTGGAAGAGGGTATTTGTCTGACTTCAATCTTTGGAAGAGCTTTAAAAGTAGAGGGATTCTCTAATTCCATTCCAGATGGTTCACGTCCTAACAAAGTCCCCAAACCTAGATATAGACCAGGTGCCCTGAGATAGAGCATATGTTCACATGTATCCATAAACTAGAGCAAAAATCTATACCTGAATGCAGAAGTACACAATAGTCTGCAGTGAGTACTCCCCAACACTTCATCTGCACTATTCCAACCTTTGTGTCCATGATTGTTCAACAATTTATTTAGCTTTGTATGTTAACTCTCTTTTCAGCCACCAGGTTCCAGATGCCATCAGGATGCCAGCCAGGCTTCCCTGTACTGAAGACCCCACCAGTGTGTCCTGGAGCTCCACTTCCCCAGAGACGCACTGTACTAGGGAAAGAGAGAGGCAGGCTGGGAGTATGGATCGACCAGTCAACACCCATGTTCATCGGGGAAGCAATTACAGAAGCCACACCTTCTACCTTCTACAACCTACAACAACCCTGGGTCCATGCTCCCAGAGGGATAGAGAATGAGAAAGCTATCAGGGGAGGGGATGGGATATAGAGATCAGGTGGTGGGAATTGTGTGGAGTCGTACCCCTCCTATCCTATGGTTTTGTTAATGTCTCTTTTCTTAAATTAATAAATAAAATAAAATAAAAAGTAGAGGTATTAGGTTGGGCCCAAATCCTTTACCACTTGAGGAAGATGGGTCTGGCAATGGTTGCAGCCTAGAACTTTCCTAGCTATAACCACAGAATGCAAGCTCAGTCCTACAAGGATGCAGAGGTTACACCAGGCTCCTGCACTGAATATAGGCTCTAGATCAAATCAATGGGGTTCCCAGTTAAAGGTATTTATATACTTTTCACAGGTTTGGGAGCTATTCTCTTCCCTGATCAAGCTTTCTAGTCCTATTTCCAATCCTGACACCATCTCCTCAGATAATACCTTTGGTCCACCTGCATGTTTGTTGGTCTGCTTCTAATTCTGCTTCTAAGAACCCTTCTGTTTTTATCATCAAGTTAGGTTCGCTTGCATTGCTTAATGTTGTGGTCTATTTACATAATCACTGCTTGCCCTGCCTACAGGGCATTGGTTTAATCCCCACTGGTTAGATGCAAGCTTGATACTCATGCTTTTTCCTTCTTCCCACCCCCTATCCTATGTATTTCCTTTTTGGACCTGACACTTCTGCCTCAGGAGATATAAAGGACAGGATTTTCTAATGACGAGAGATTAGATAGATTGCACTGCATTCCTGCTCATCAATAAAGATTGAACTGCCTTCCCAGCTCAGCCATGAGTCCCCTGGTTGTCTGTCTCCCGCACCATGAAGCTAGCCCAGCACATGTTAACTATCAGGCTCAGGCAAAACTTCATCCTGGGCCTCTTGGAATATACCTAAAATTGACCTACTAACTTTTTCCTAAATGAAGAACCCAAATCTTATCTACTATATTCTTACCTTTAGGTTCCAGATTATTAAACAACTTGTTCTTATTTATATCATAATGCTTTTATAGACACCAAATTGCAGATGCTACCATGATGCCAACCTGGCTTTCCCGGGCAGATGACTTTATCAATGTACCCTGAAATCCCATCGCTCCAGAACCCTGCCCCACTAGGGAAAGAGAGAGACAGGCTGGGAATATGGATCGACCTGCCAACACCCATGTTCAGTGGAGAAACAATTACAGAAGCCAGACTTTCCACCTTCTGTACCTCATAATGATCCTGGGTCCATGCTCCCAGAGAGATAAAGAATAGGAAAGCTTCCAGTGGAGGGGATGGGATATGGCACTCTATTGGTGGGAAATGTATGGAATTTTACCCCTCCTATTCTACGGTTTTGTCAACATTTTCTATTTTTATTTTATAAATAAAAGAAGTAGAGGTATTAACTCTTCCTTTAAGATTTTGTAGAATTTACTTACATAGCCATCATGGTATACCTTATGGACCTTTGAACTCCTACAGAAATTATTTTGCCTTCTGTTATCATTTAGTGAAGAGATAATATTCTTTCCTATTACCTCCGCTTATTAGAATTTTCATTTATAAAGTGAGATTTTCTAGATGGAATATGTTATAGTTTAAATTGTACATTGGTGAGTCCTATTTTTCTTGGTGATTTAAAATTATTTGCTTATGATGGTTTTCCCATTATTTTAATCCTAGTCATTGCTTGTCATTTTCTAATACTTCTTTTCCTCCACCTGTTCACTGCTTCCTTCAAATAGTCATTACTCCTGTGTCACATGTGTATCTTGTACTAAGAGCTTAGAGTCTAGTAGGTTATACAAACATGGACTATAGCCCAACTGAAAAGTGAAATTTTTATCTTGCTGTGAAGAATTAAAACATGTCACTGGACTAGAATATAATAGAATGACATAGGGTAGGCTTTCAAGAGTAAGAGCAAATGAAGAACTCAGTGCAGTGTATGATTACTGCTGTTTATTATGACCTTTGCTGTTGTATGAGAAAGGTTGGCTTTACCAGAAGGACAAAAGGAAGCAAATCATGAATCAAAGACTTTCTTAAAAAGGGAAATAGTAAAAATGCTCCTTTGAAAAAAGCATCTTGGGAGTTGGGCGGTAGCACAGCGGGTTAAGCCCATGTGATACGAAGCTCAACGACAAGTATAAGGTTCCTGGTTCGAGCCCCCAGCTCCCCACCTGCAGGGGAGTCGCTTCACAGGTTGTGAAGCAGGTCTGCAGGTCTTTCTCTCCCCCTCTCTTTCTGTCTTCCCCTCCTCTCTCCATTTCTCTCTGTCCTATCCAGCAATGATGAATCATCAATAATAACAACAATAACTACAACAACAATAAAAAACAGGGGCAACAAAAGGGAAAATAAAATCAATAAATATAAAAAACATTAAAAAAAGAAAAAGAAAGAAGCATCTTGGTTGCATTTCGCAGAATGACATACGGGAGGGACACTGAGGAATTACACAAAACGATCTGAGTAATCTAGGAAGGAAATATTTATAACTAAGCCAGGCAGTTGTCCTGAGGTTGGAGAGAATGGAAGAAATGGAGAAATAGCCACAAGACAGACTTTCATCTGTGTGAAGATTCTGTCAGTTGCTATATTTACGAGTCTAGAATTCAAGAGACCAAAGCAGGCATCATAATTTGACAGTCATAACGTGTATGATAGATATTCACTGATGAGATGAGTTTGAGTAGGCAAGCACATCTGGAGGAGGGAGCTTGTGTGCTAGAAGCTCTGAGACAAACCCCCAGGGAATGACAACATTTAAGGTCATGATTCTCAAGGCAGAAATAAAGTATGCAGTTGTGAAGAGGTAGATGGGCAGTTCAAAGGAGAACAGGAATGACCAGGAAAGGAGCAGAGTTTCTAGTATTAACACAGGTAGGATAGGATATAACTAATTTGGACACATAGCTTACAACAAATCATTTTGCTTTGGTTTCTTTCCAATCATTTTATTTAAGTTATAAATAACATTAGTTTTAATAGTATTAAGAAGACTTTATTTTTTAATATATATTTTTTAAAATGTTATCTTTATTTATTGGAGAGAGCCAGCCAGATATTGAGAGAGAAGGCTGAGATAGAGAGGAAAGAGACAGAGAGACACCTGCAGCCCTGCCTCACCACTCCTGAATGTGGGGACCAGGGGCTTGAACCCAGGTCCTTGTACATTTTTTTTCTTTCTTAGGGGATTAATAGTTTACAGTCAACAGTAAAACACAGTAATTTGTACATATGTAACATTTCTCACTTTTCCATATAATAGTTCAACTTAGAGTTGTTTCTTTAGGAGAGAACTGATGATTGGTTCATGGTCAGAAAGCCACCAGGTGAAATGATAACAGAGCTCCCAGAGCTGGAAAAGACAGACCCTCACCTTCTTACAAGGGAGATAAGATTACCATCTGCTCTAAGCAGTGGAGATGTCTCCCTAACCCCCTCAACTGGCTCAATACTTCCTGGAACAGGGGTTGGGCAAAGAGCTGAGGGCCAGTTTTGTTGCTCAGAAGATTGGTTTGAGTTTGGAGCTTAACCCAGATAGAAAGCAAAGAACTTAATGGAGGCTGAAATATCCAGGGATTGCGGGGAAGGGCTGGTGGACACCTCAGCTACAACTGTGCACTCAACCAGGTGAGCCATCATGGGGCTCCTAAGAAGACTTTTAAAAAAAACAAACAGAAAACTAGACAAGTTTTTGAGACATGGACCAATAGAACAATGCTGACCAATAGAACAAGTCTGAAGTGTGTGTGTGTGTGTGTGTGTGTGTGTGTCTTATACAATAGTAAGTGGGATTGAGTGGGAGATAAAGAAATTGCTTGGCAGAATTTGACTGTGAAAATCAAGGAGGGAGTCGGGCTGTAGCACAGCGGGTTAAGGGCATGTGGCACAAAGTGCAAGGACAGGTGTAAGGATCATGGTTTGAGCCCCGGGCTCCCCACCTGCAGGGAAGTCGCTTCACAAGTGGTGAAGCAGGTCTGCAGGTGTCTATCATTCTCTCCCCCTCTCTGTCTTCCCCTCCTCTCTCCATTTCTCTCTGTCCTATCCAACAACGACGACATCAATAGCAACAACAATAATAACTACAACAATAAAACAACAATGACAACAAAAAGGAATAAATAAAATAAGTAAAAAGAAAAAGAAATGAGAAAATTGAGGAGAGGAAATGAAGTCGCCGAAAGAGAGAGTGGGGTGAGAAGGAGACCTGTTCTTAACTTAGGCAGTGGCTGAGACTATAGAACTTCTAGATTGTAGCTATCAGCAAAGGGAAGTGAGGTCTAGTCTCTGAGGCAAGTCACTGAGAGGGAAGAAAAGGCTCACAGAGCACACAGCAGTCTGTTCTTAGACAAGAATTGTAACATCTCCATTTTAACTGGAGGAAACATGCTTAAGTTATTTGTAGATTCAGTGTTAAGTCTAGAATTCATTTTTGGTCTTTCATTTTAGCTTAGAAATCTCATGTTTTTATAAAGAAATGTGAATCATTTTCTATTTCTTATGTGCACGCCCATTTATGTATATAGTGGGTTGTCGGAAAAGTCATCACATTTTCTTTTTTATAATCTATCATTTTATTTTTTTTTATAAATACTTCACTTATTGGATAGATTCAGAAAGGGATTGAGAGAAAAGGGGCAGACAGAGAGAGGGAAAGAGAAAGAGAGAAGCTTCCCTCCATTGAAAGCTTCCCTGCTCTTTATCCCTCTGGGAGGATGGACCCAAATTCTTTATGGGGTGCAAAAGGTGGGAGTTCTGGCTTCTGGAATTGCTTCTCTGCTGGACATGGGTGTTGGCAGGTAGATCCATACCCCCAGTCTGTTTCTGTCTTTCCCTAGTGAGGCAGGGCTCTGGGGAGGTGGGGTTCTAGGAGGTCATCTGCCCAGGGAAGTCGGGGTGGTATCTTGGTAGCATCAGCAACTTGGTGGCTGAAAAGAATCAAGATTCAAAACATACCAAATTGTATAATAACCAGGAACCTAAAGGTGAGAATATAGCAGATGAAATTTGGGGTTTTCATGTTGGAAGAAGCTAGGAAGTCTAATTTTGATTTATTCCAAGAGGCCCATGACTTTACTAGTTTTTGCCTGAGCCTGACAGCTAACATGCAGGTGGGCCAAAGGTATTGTCTGGGGAGATGGTGTCAGAGCTGGGAATAAGATTAGAAAGATGGATCAGGGAAGAGAGTAGCTCTCAAATATGGGGAAAATATATAAATATCATTAACTGTAAATCTAGGGCCCATGTTTAGCACAGAAGCGTGTATAACCTCTGAGTCCCTGTCAGTCAGAGCTCACAGTCCATGGTCACAGCTGGGAACATTCTAGGCTGCTCTAATGTCAGGACCCATCTTCCTGGAGTGGCAGAGTAGGCAGACCCAGCCTCTCTTCCGAGAGTGGGGCCGTTCCTGCCATTGCTGCTCTACAGTGAGGGCAGGGTCCTGTAGAGGCCCACAAGAGGGCTTATGAATATCACAGATATTTTTAAGAAAGATGTATTTATTTATTTTATGAGAGAAATAGAAGTATGGGGTAAGAGAGACATAGAGAGATGTCAGACCACCACTCTATCACAGCCAGTGTTGGGGACTAAACCTAGCATTTCAGATGTCTAAGGAATTCATTTTAAACCTGTGGAACTACCACCTGGACTGTTAGTTGTACTATTTGTTTCTTTTCTGGATATATTTTTCTTTACATTAAAAACTTTTGCCAAATGTCTTTCACTCATCTTTCCTTTCCTCCCACAGCTTATCATTCTCGAGATCTTGTTTGCTTTACCTGTCAATCACCTACTTTTTTTTTTCATGGAGAAACATTTTCAAAATAACAGTCTATTTTAGAGGATTTTCCTCAGTTATGTTAACAACAGCTTGCCAGAATATGAATACCCTGGCTCCTAATATCTCCCTTTGACCTTGATGCATATCATTTCTTTTTGTTCTGCCATGTGGTATTAGCAGAGTTTTGGGTGATCTTGCTTTTTCTGTATTTCAAAAGGACTTTTGGATTGGAAATTCTCAGTCTCAATGTGTGTGTGTGTGTGTGTGTGTGTGTGTGTGTGTGTGTGTGCATGTGCCTGTGTGCGCACACCTGTGTGTGTGTGTGTGTGTCTTCTGCTTGGAATATATCTAGTCTTTCTATCTCAAAATACACACTGGTATAAAACTGGATACATTTTTGGCATTTTTTTCTCTCGCATGGTTGTTTAGAGTCTCTTGCTTTCTTTGTGGAAATCACTCTTACATAAAATTTATGGGGTGAGGTGGGGTGGGGGGTAGACAGTGGTGCACCTGGTTAAACGCACATATTCCTAAGCACAAGAATCTGGATTCAAGCTTCTGCTCCCCAGCTCTCCCACTTCAGGGGGGTCTGCTTCACAAGTGGTGAAGCAGGTCTGCAGGTGTCTGTCCTTCTCTGTAATACATAGATATCCCCCCCTCTCAATTTCTCTCTGTCCTCCGGAATAAAATAAAATATTTTTTTTTAAAAAAAAGGAAAAAATATCCACTGGATGCAATGGGTCTATAGTGCCAGAACCAAGCCTCAGAGATAATCCCGGAGACCAAAAAAAAAAAAAAAAGACTTTATTTCCACTTTGCTTGCCATTTTTATATCATATTCTCTGCTATTTTCCTGGGGATATTTCAGGTTTTTTTTGTGTGTGTGTTGTCCTGAAAATCACTAATGCCTTCTTCTGCCATATAAAAATGGATAATTATTGAATCAAACTAGAGTGTTTACTTGTTTAATCAAATAACTATTCTGTTTATCAGCAGTACTGACCTGTCTTTGTGACCTATTTCTATTTTACAGGGCAGATGCCTGGCTGATTTGTTTTTTCTTCTATTCCTTGAGCTTGTGATTGAAGATACTGTTGTACTGTTGTGTACTGACACTCTGTTTCATAAGCCTCTTTTTATTATCATAATTAGAAATAAATAATTAATTATCATATTAGAAATAAATTAATTATCATATTAGAAATAAATGTGCTTATGCTTACAATTATAAGTTGCAGTGGTTCTACGTTTTATTACTAATTGCCATAATTCATCTTTTTAAAAAATATATTTATTTATTTATTCACTTTTGCTGCCCTTGTTGTTTTATAGTTGTAGTTATTATTGATGTCATTGTTGTTGAATAGGACAGAGAGAAATGGAGAGAGGAGGGGAAGACAGGGAGTAGAAGAGAAAGGTAGACACCTGCAGACCTGCTTCACTGCTTGTGAAGTGACTCCCCTGCAGGTGGGGTGCCGGGGACTCGAACCTGGATCCTTATGCCAGTCTTTGCGCTTTGCACCACCTGCGCTTAACCCGCTGTGCTACTACTGCCCAATTCCCTCACTTTTTTTTTTTTTTTTTTTTTTTTTGCCAGAGCACTGCTCAGCTTGAGCTTATGGCAGTGTTTGGGACTGAACTTGGGGCCTCAGAACCTGAGGAATGAAAGTGCTTTTCTTAAAAAAATTTTGATTTATTTATTTATTCAAAAGAGACAAAGAGAAATTGAGAGGAGTAGGGGAGACCTAGAAGGAAAGAGACAGAGAAACACCTGCAGTCTTGCTTCATCACTCATGAAGATTTCTCCCTGCAGGTGGGGACTGGGGCTTTGAACTTGGGTTCTTGCGCACTATGATGAGAGCACTTAACCAGGTGCAGCACTGCCTGACCTCTAGGACGAGGTTTCTTTTGCATAATCATCATGTTGTCTCCACAGCCCACAAATCACCATGATTCTCTATTGAAATCTTCCAGAGAGGATCACATCAAACAAGTTGCCAGCACTTCCATGCTCATCTTGAGAATATCCTGATAGTCTCACTGTCTTTAAGATATATATATATATATATATCTTAAATATATTAAATATATATATATATATATATATATATATATATATATATCAGGAAGAAATACCAGAACATCTGTCATATGCAGTGCTGGGGGTTGAAACTTGGGCTTCAGGAACTCCAGTGTTGTTCAGTGTCACTGCACTATTTCTCCAGCCAGAGACTCTCCCTCTGGGCATGAAACTAACCCGCCCAATCTAGCACTCATGAGTCATCTTCCCTGTCTCAACTTCTGTAACAATTATGTTTTCAGTTAACACATCCTCCAACATGACCAGAATATTTTTGTTACATTGTTGGGGCTGGAGATGCAGGGTACCTAAAATATCATTCAGAAGGAAAGGTACTAGGTCTGTCTGAAAGCCCAGTGATGACTTCCAAACACTCACCACTGTGGGTAGGAGTGAGTGTGACCCGGAACAAGCCCTTTCTTCCTCCCTTCTGTTCCTGAGTCCTTTTTTTTTTTGTATTATTATTACTTTTATTGTGGGTTTAATGGTTTACAGCATAGCCTGAACACATAGGCACAGTCTCTCATCTTGCTTTGATTGCTGTCTAAGAGACACACCAGCATCCTTATGTCCTTTCTCCTCCTTCCCCAGAATCCTTTGTTTTGGTGCAATCTACTACACCCAGTTAAAGTTTCACCTTATGTGTTCCCTTACTGTTTCTTGTTTTTAAGTTCCACCTGTAAGCCAGCTAACTTGGCATTGGCCATTCCCTTCATGATTTTTTTTTAAATTATCGATTTAATATTGATTTACAAAATTATAAAATAGCAAAAGTATAATTCCACAGTTCCCACCACCAGAGTCCTGTGTTTCCTCAACTAGTGGAAACTGCATTAGTTTTCCCAAAATCACAAATATGAATTGATACACACACACACACACACACACACACACACACACACACACACACACTACATATATATACAGTAATTTAAAAAATACTAGGACTTAGCTTTGGTGCAGCTGGGAATGGACTTAAGCTATCAATGATTTATTATGGCAGAAAGATAGTGATTATCAGCAGGGGTAAGAATAATCTAGGCCCATAGTCCATGAGTTAGTTACCTACAGTTCAGCCCTATGTGTTCAATTTCTCTGTTTAGAAGCAGCATGGCTGGGAAGCTGAGCTGGGATCCCTGTGAGTAGAAGAGGCCCTGGGTTAAAGAGCGGTAAGAATAGACCAGACCCATGAAAAAGGTTAATTACCAAGATTTAATTTCACATGTGTGAGCCCTGGGAGAAGTGGCCATGCCTGGGGTGATCATCTAGGAAAAGCAGGGAGCCCTTAGAGCAGTCCAGGAAGCAGGAGTAGGAAGCCTGGTGTGACAGAGATAGTTAGCCTCTTCTGCCTGGTGTGTGTTTAAGTTCCTTCCTGAGACCAGCCTGACGTCAGCCTGTATGTAAATTACATTAATTCCTCAGCTGTACGCTAATTACATCACAACATATACACACCTTTTTTTGTTTTATTTCCTATGACCCTGCTGTCTCTTTCTTTCAAAGCCACGCCTGCTACTTTTGAGTGTCCTTCCCCCCTCCCTTCGTCCCCTTTTTACTTCCTCTTGTTTCTCCAGGTCTTGACAGAATTGAAGTTCAGAGCCCTCTGGTCATCTTCCCCCTATTGTTTCTATCGCTGGTAGTATGGACTAAAATTCTTTATGGGGAGCAGAAGGTGGGAGTTCTGACTTCTGTAATTGCTTCTCCGCTGGACATGGGTGTTGGCAGGTGGATCCCCACCCCCAGCCTGTCTCTGTCTTTTCCTAGTGGAGCAGGGATCTGGGGAGGTGGGGTTCCAGGACACATTGGTGAAGTCATTTGTTTCAGAAAGTTCAGGGTGAAATCATAGTATCATCCACAACTTGGTGGCTGTGGCTTGATGAGTTTCTGGAGAGATCCTGGTTGTATTTTGTTGAGTTTTCAGGTGAATTCTCATGGTCTTTTCCTAGTTTATTCTCGTCTTCGCGTCTTGCGCGGGGACAAGTCGAACGGTCCTAAGAGGAGGAATGAGAGCTGAGGGGTAGAGAGGGCTGTAGCAGAGACACAGCTACTATATTTTTGAGTTTTTTATATTTATACAAAAGACAAGCAGCTCTTACAGAGTACAAGGTTACACATGATTTCATGATTTACTGGCAGTTAGCTAAAGTTCAGGCGGTTACTGGAATTTGCTGTCTTCCCCTATGACTTGTGGATTATTTAGCAGCAAGCAAAGTCAAGGTCAGCTTAGAATGTTTTGCCGATGTTTGCAACATACCTAAATGGGGAAGTTGTGAGTAAGACCAAAGGCCATGGTATTCTTTTCCATGTCACTCCCAGCATCTTTGTTTCTCAAAGACCTAATGGAGTGTTGCCTTTTGACTGTCTCCCACAGTTTATCAGGGACATGATCTGAAATGGCTCCTAGCCACCACACCTCTGGAAGTCCCTGAGTACAACTTGTTCTCTTTCTGGCTTTTCTGAATCAATACGATGACTTCAGATTCTGACCACGCGATTGCAAAATCCCTAACCTCATCATTTTTATAGATGCATAGTACTTATTGGGTACTAGTACCATAAGCTCCCTAACCATTCATCCTTGGGCATCAGGGTTGCTTCCATGTTTGGGTTATTGCAAAAAGTGCTGCTATGAATATTGGTGTGTGTAGGTCATTTCAAAGAGGTGTTTTTGTTTTCTCTGGGTAAATCCCAAGAAAAGGAATTACTGGGTCATAAGGTAGGTCCATTACTGGTGTTCTAATGAATTTCCAGACTGTGGAAAACCACAGGAGTTTGGACCAACCTACACTCCTACTAGCAATTCCAGAAATTGGTGTTTCTGTTTTTTCTAATGTGTGACATACTCATAGATATAAAGTGGTATTTCATTGTTGTTTTTCTTTGCATTTTCCTGATAATCAGTGACTTTGAGCATTTTCTCATATGTCTGCTGGCTTTATGGGTCTCTTCTTTATAGAAGATTCTGCCCATATCTCCCCCCCCCCCATTTTTCACTGGGGTTGTTTGTCTTTTATTATTGAATTTGGTGGGTTTATTGTGTTATTTTGATTTAGTCCTCTGTAAAATATATAGAAATTTTCTCCCATTCTGGGTTGAAGGTGTCATCTCTTCTTTATGATAGTGATTTCCTTTGCCATGGAGAAGATTTTAAGTTGATATTGTCCCATAGGCCCATTTTTACTTTTGTTTTCCTTGCACTTGGATTGAAGTAAGTGAAGATGTTGAAAAAACTTAAGTGGACTATACAGCTATTAAGAACAATGAACCCACCTTCTCTGATCCATCTTGAATGGGGCTAGAAGGAAATATGTTAAATGAGATAAGTCAGAAAGACAAAGATGAGTATGGGATGATCCCACTCATAAACAGAAGTCAAGAAAGAAGAACAGAAAAAAGAGACTCAAAACAGGATCTGACTGAGTTTGGAGTAGGGCACCAAAGTAAAAAAATCTCTGGGTGGAGGGTAGATGTTCAGCATCACTGGGAATTGTGTTGATGTACACTCTTGTTAACTTGTAGACTCATAAATCACTATTCAATTCATATGAATGGGGGAGAGGGGAGAAATTGATTGAATGTCTCAAACTTTATAATGCACAGACTATAGGCTGAGTGTATCCTTCAATCTAAGCATTTAAGACTACAAATTGGTAATCAGACTGAATCTTAACAGTGGGCTCAAACTGTTGATGCATTTCTAATAGTGATTTCTTCTTTGAAATGTTGACTCCCCAAAAATCTCAGACCAGGAAGAACAGAAGCAACTGGTGATGTTACTTTATAAGATACAAGTAAATATAAAGAACATCAAAGAATATAAATTATGGTGAGGTCGTGTATGATGCAGCAAATCCTAACAACGGGATTTTCAAAGTTAACCCAATTGTCAAATAATGTGATTATAGCCATAACTATCGATTGCCTTCTTAACCCCTAAGACATCTCTATAAAGCCCAGACATCTCCCAGTCCTGGACCCTCTAGGGTGGGGTTCACTTTCCAGCCTGCTTCTCTCAACTCATACGAACTGACACTGCATCTCCTGATCCCAGCCTAATCAATGTAGGGAGAACCAACTCGGCATGCTTCACCTCAGACTGTGTCCAGAGATGTCAGGTGTGGAATGTCAACTCTTCAGCATCATTACTCAAGTGAGACCTTTCCTTTCTCATAGGACTCCTTAATTCCATTTTAGCTGGTTCACTTCTTAACAAAGCCCCCAAACCTAGCTATAGACCAGGCCCCATGAGATAAGGCATATGTTCATATGTATGCATAAATTAGGGCAAAATATATTCCTGAAAGCAAAAGTGAACAACAGTCTACAGTGAGTCGATAAGTGAAGCAAGCAAGTAAAAAGACCTAAAAAGACACCATAAAGTACCAAATGAAATAGTTTCTACTTAGACCTACATACCCTCCTAACCTACTTCCTATTACACTTCCTTCAGTCACTCCAAAGCTAACCTTGTCAGGCAAAGTAAGGGCTACAAAAGCTGAATAAGGGCAAGAGACTGGCATACTTTAATGATGACTCTTTAGTCACTACCAGGCCACCCCATCACTTGGGGCCTTAGTCAGGGAGTCCTGGGGATTTCCACACAGACATGAGGGGCCTGGACCTCTAACAGATCTCTCTTTCCACTATCACTATTCATCTCCATCAGGAACAACATAATGGACCCCATTGTGGGCCACCATAGGACCTTGCCCTCAATGTAGAACAACAATGATAGAGAATGTTCCATCCTCCAAAGGGAGGTTGGATAATATACTCTGTCTACCACCTGAGGAAGATTGGTCCTGAAATTGATGCAACTTGGAACTTTCCTACTCATGACCACAGAATGTATGCTTGGACATACAAGAATGCATATGCTGATTATGGGCCCCAGATCAAATCAATGGGGTTTACAGTCAACAATATTTAAACATGTTTCCCATATTTGGGAGCTATTCTTTTCCCTGATCCAGCTTTCTAGCCCTTTTTTTCCAGCCATGACATCATCTCCCCAGACAATAACTTGGGTCCACCTACATACTAGATGTCAGGCTCAGGCAAAAACTAGCCAATTCATGGGCCCTTTGCAATATACCTAAAATAGACCTACTAGCTTTTTCCAAATTGGAGACCCCAAATCTTCATCTGCAATATTCCAGCCTTTAGGTTCATGACTAGTCAACAAATTGTTTGGCTTTATATGCTAACTCTTTTTTCAGCCACCAGGTTCCAGATGCTACCATGATGCCAACTGGACTTCCCTGGGCAGAGGACCCCATCAATGTGTCCTGGAGCCCCGCTTCCCCAGAGCTCTGCTCCAGTGTCGGGGTTCCTCAGGGGGAACAAGGCAGGAGTGAGCTCTCTATTGGGGTGTTCCAGCATATTGTGGCAGTGGACAATACACAGACCTCTTTAGGGTCCCATTGCAGGGAACTGAACAACTTTATTGACACAGTTACAAATTGATAAAGGGGTAGCTGTGCAGGGGAAGTAGCCAGTTAGTCAATGAGGTCAATATCGCCTTATAAGGGAAAAGAGAGCAAGGAAATGAGAGGGTATGGATGGTGATGCAGGAACAAGGAAATAGAAATATAAGGAAGGTGAAGCCCACCAGAAAGGGGTTGGGGTGGGTGATGCGGCGAGACTGATAGGAAGGTTGGAATTCCTCCGAGTACTCTTGTCACATCTCGCTCAACCACAAGACTGGGATGACAAGGGGAGACTGATAGACAGACTTCCGGGAGGGGTCAGCCATCAGACCCACACTCCACTAGGGAAATAAAGAGACGGGCTGGAAGTGTAGATCAACCTTCAATGCCCGTGTTCAGCAGAGAAGCAATTACGGAAGCCAGACCTCTCACCTTCTGCACCCCATGATGACCCTGGGGAGCCATAATGCCTCCATTCTAGTTCTTTTCTCTCAGGATTGGTTTGGCTCCTGGGCATTTTCTGTTTCCAGACAAACTTTTGTATCTTTTGTTCTGCTCTCTTGGTAAAATTTGTTGTGGTCTTCATAGGGATTACATTCAAACTGCATAAGTCTTTGGATAGAATAGTCATTTTGATACTATTAATTCTTCCAATCCATGAGCATGGGATGCAGGAAAACTCCAAAGAGAGAGCCTGTCTTCAGGCCAGTCTTACTATTGAAACTGACCCTGAGTTCTTTTATTAACAAAGTTTATAGAACTTCAGGAATTCCAGACACAAAGGGGTAGGGAGAAGAAGAAGAAGGAGGAGGAGGAGGAGGAGGAAGAGGGGGAAGAAGAAGAAGAAGGGGAAGAAGAAGAAGAAGAAGGAAGAGGAGGAGGAGGAGGAGAAGAAGAAGGGGAAGAAGAAGGAGGAGGAGGAGGAGGAGAAGAAGAAGGGGAAGAAGAAGAAGGAAGAGGAGGAGGAGGAGAAGAAGAAAGGGAAGAAGGGGAGGAAGAAGAAGAAGAAGAAGAAGAAGAAGGAGGAGGAGGAGGAGGAGGAGGAGGAGGAGGAGGAGAAGGAGAAGAAGAAGAGGAGGGGGAAGGGGAAGGGGAAGGAGAAGGAGAAGAAGAAGAAGGAAGAGGAGGAGGAGGGGAAGGAGAAGGAGGAGAAGAAGAACAACAAGTGGATTATATGATTTAAAAGCTTAAAACATAAGGCATGGTAACTGAATCTAAAGATATTAGATTTAAATTTAGCATATGACCAACTTATATTTATCAAGTAGGTTACTAATAGTTCTCTCCCACATACAAATGCAAATCCAGAAGTTGTTGTTGCCCTTGAAATTTTGCTTAATAACCCAATGATGGTTGAGGAGTATGTGGATAGGTTACTGGAAACAGTCTTTTGGGTACTGAGTTAGGTATAAGCCTGAAGTTGTGGACATCTGGTATGAAAGTTCCTCAATACTTTTTTTTTTTTTTTTTTTTATCATTAATGATTCACTGCTCCAGGCTGACTTCATTGGATGGAAAGAAAAGAACCTCACCAATGTGTCCCTAAGTTTTATCTCTCTAGAACCCTCCCTACCTAACTAGGGAAAGATAGAAATAGGCTGAGGTTATGGGTCCACCCTCCAACATCCATGTCCAGCAGAGAAGTAAGTACAAAAGCCAGACCTCCCACCTTCTGTAACCCAAAAAAGAATTTGGGTCCATACTCCCAGAAAGATAAATAATAGGGAAGCTTCCAATGGAGGGGATGGGAACTCTGGTGGTGGGAACTGTGGAGAATTGTACCCATTATCTTATAATCTTGTTAGTTATTATTAAATCACTAATAAGAATTTAAAAATAAAAAAAGATAGGAAGAGAAAAGAGAGAGACATAGGAGAAACAGAAAGTCAAAAAGCAGGCTTACCCCAGTGCAGTAGGGACTGGACTGGAATCTTTGCTGCAAGCTTCTTGGTAAAGCAAGCACTCTCCCAGGTGAGATGTGTTGTCACCCTACCAGAATATCCTTTCTTTTTCATCTCCTGACCATGTATCAGGGAGTTCTCAGTTCCACGTTGCTTCATGTGGCGTTTCCTTTACACCCATGCTGTTTTATTCTCCATCTATTTATTTACTACTTTTCAAAGTGCTATCTTGATCTTGTCCTACTTCAAGCAACCTATATAATATTTTAAGATTCTTTTTTTATATGAGAACAAGATTTTATATTTTCAAGGATTTATCTATATTTGTGTGAGAGAGAATGTATGGACTAAAAATATTGTCTGGGGCTATGGTGTTGTTGAATTGAGAATAGGACTAGAAAGCTGGTTTAGGGCAGAGAACAGCTCCCAAACTTGAAGAAACTATATAAATACAATGAAATATTTACTATGTCAGTCTGACCCAGGGCCCATGTTTATTCACATTTAGCACAGGAGCCTTTGTGACCTCTGAGTCTCTGTTAATCTGAGCTGACAGTCACTGGTCACAGCTGGGAACATTCTAGGCTGCATTCATTTCAGGCAGAGTAGACTGATCCTACTTCCCTTTGGAGAGTGAGCCAGCCCCTACCATTGCTACTCTATAGTGAGGTTACATTGTGCCTGGGGAACATGTGTTCTGGCATGGTACAGCAGTGTCTCTGTTCCCCCAGGTGCTTCCTGTCACTTCTGATCTCAACAGTTTTTAATTTGAAGTAACTATTTTCTTAGAATGTCCAGAAGATTGTCTGAGTTTTTACCCAGTGAAAAGAAAACAGCTAAATACATTTCAAGGATAATGGGAGACAAGAATAAAATTATTTTGTGACCACATCTGATTAGTCACATTCACCCAATGTACCAATTACACAAAGACATTTTTTAAAATTTATTTTCCCTTTTGTTTCCCTTGTTGTTTTTCATTGTTGTTGTAGTTATTATTGTTGTCGTTGTTAGATAGGACAGAGAGAAATGGAGAGAGGAGGGGAAGACAGAAGGGGGAGAGAAAGACAGATACCAGCACACCTGCTTCACCACTTGGAAAGCGACTCCCCTGCAAGTGGGGAGCTTGGGGCTTGAACAGGGATCCTTTCGCCAGTCCTTGCGCTTCAAGCCATGTGGGCTTAACCCGCTGCATTATTGCCCGACTCCCACACAAATACATTCTATTAACTTATCTGTGTTTGAGAAATATTTTTCATGTTTTCATTTGAAGTGAGGCAGATGAATCTCAAAATCTTGTTTTTTTTTTCTTGCCAAAGTTATTTATCATTAAGTTACCACCTCACCTCCTGTATGTAATCATTACTGATATTTTCCAAACTAGTAATGTCTTAAATAGTGTTCTTTTTTTAATTTTTATTTATTTGATAGAGACAGCTAGAAATTGAGAGGAAGGGGGAGACACAGAGAGGAAACAGAGAGGCACCTGCAGCACTGCTTCACCACTTGTGAAGCTTTCCCCCCCTGCAGGTGGGGACCAGGGGCTTGAACCTGGCTCCTTGAGCACTATAACATGTGCTCAACCAGGTGCGCCACCACTCGGCCTCTTAAACAGTGTTCTAATGCTTGGATGTGCCTAGAAATAAAACAAGTAAAACCCCTAGCCATATGAGATTTATCTAGTTAGTGGTCAAGATGGAAAGTCAACATAGTACCACTGAGTAAATTTCACAGTATTTTAGAAAATAATAATAATAGTGGGGTAAAGACACCAACAGAGGAGGAACAGAGAATTTGATAAATTCGTAGGCATTATTTGAATTCTGGATAAATTAGGGCACAACTCTGACTGGTAAGACTTGAGGCAGTTCTTGAAGTTGGTGAGAGAGTTCTATGTAACTATCCACAAGAAGGGGCCAATTACAACATCACTGGGTGATTTGTGAAACCAGAGGCCAACTGTGTGTCTGAACAATGGGAGGCAGAGAGAATTGGAGGAAGAGATGGGGGTCAAACATGTAATAACAGCCAAATTGTGTAGGGTCTAGAAGCTCATGGCAAGGACTTTGACACTTGTAAGTGAGTGAAGCGGGAAGCCATTAGGAGAACAGTGCTGAGCAGGGGAATACTATCAGTCATGTTGGAAAAGAATTGCTTCTTTCATCTTCTGTAGCTTTTCCTTGACTGTTCCTATGCTGTTTTCTTGGGCTGATTTTTTTTTTTCATAGTGTAGTTACATCTCTTCTAAATTTTAAATGTGTTAGATCTTACTCAGCACTGTATCATTTGTTTAGAGAATAACTGCTACATTGAATATTGATGAAACTCAATTCACATGTGTCATACTATGGATTTCTATTTCTGCAGATAATAGATATTGATAGTCTGTTAGTCAAAGAATTACTTTATTAACTAGAAAATCTGATTCCCCAGCACTCATTCTTCCCTCATGCCAAATAGAATAAAATTGACTGGAAATTACACTTTCTATACATTTGACAACAGTATAAATAGGAGGTTCTGCTACTAGACTCTGATAGGAAGCTGTTCATTTCAGATTGTAATCATAATTGAGTCTGAATTTCAAATTTATTTTCTTCCATTTTTATGTTCTGATCCCCAATAAAGCACAACTTCCCTGAATATCTTATTCACTGCTGAGTCCCTGGTGTCTAATTCACTGTTTTAACACATGGGAAGTAATCACCAGTCTTGCTGAATGGCTGTTCGATGAATGCAAATAATCACCCATTATAATAACACTCTTTATAACTATAAGGGATCATCCAGTTGAATGCAAAGCATCCACATTGATTTGCATATACCTCCTGTAGTCACATTTGTGGAATCCATCAAGTTCATTTCTAGTACTTTGAAAAGAGTGAGTAAAAGAAAGGAAAAAAAAGGGGGGGGAGATGAGGAAGGAAAGGAAAGGAAGAAAAGAAACAAGGAGTGTAAGGAAGAAGGGATGAAAGAAGAGGAGGAAAAGATGAGAATGAGAAGGAAAGAAAGGAAATTGCCTCTGAGGCTACTTCTGTTTTGTTTTGGTTTTCACTCCCCAAGGTTATTGCTGGGGCTTGCTGCCAGCACTATGAATCTGCTGCTCCTGGCGGCCATTTTTTTCTTTTTTCTTTTCTTTTCTTTTCTTTTCTTTTCTTTTCTTTTCTTTTCTTTTCTTTTCTCTTCTCTTGTCTTCTCTTCTTTTCTTTTTTCCCATTTTATAGGACAGGGCAGAAAGAAATTGAGAGAGGAGCAGGAGACAGAGAGAGAGAGAGAAAGATAGACACCTTCAGACCTGCTTCACTGCTTGTGAAGCGACTCTCCTGCAGGTGGGGAGCCCGGGGGCTCGAATCAGGATCTAAGGTTACTTTTCTTTCATATCTTGTTATTGTTGCCACCTTATCTTGCTCCGTATAGCCTTTGACTTCTCCATTCCTAATGTTAAAGCAATGAAATGTACATTATTGACCTAGAGTGATCAACACATCTATTTTTTTCAGTAGGATTTTTATAAGACAGCTTGTCAAGGAGCTGGTGAGATTCAATCAACCTCGTTTGCATATTAGGCTGCAAGAAAGCAGAACAGATGAGGCAAGACCCCAGTGATTCATGGAGAGGATGGAGGAAATCAACTCACTTCAATGTGAAATGCTTCTAGAACAGAACTTAATAGGCACTTCTGTATTTTCAATTCAGTCAGCCTGCTGTGTGCATGAGGGGGCCTGTTTAGAGAGACTCAATTATATCATTTGGAATGTTCTCATCAAGAGAGGTTCAGATGAAAGTTAGTTCTTCTCAGTTTATAGACAGGTAAGATAAGATAATATTTCTAGAGAGATTAAAGCTATCCTTCATGTAATCAGGCAGAGGAAGTCTCTAGCCATTAAAACTTCTTACATACAGGAAGACACCACGGTGGCCATTATTTCTGTTGTGATGGAAAATGCAGGATTTCAAAAAAAAAAAACAAAAACAAAAAATCCAAAAACAACATCAAAGAACTGAAATTTTATCCTGTCGACATCTCACACAATCTTGTAAGGCACCAGGAAGAATGTTACCTGCAGTTCTTTTCAGAATCTCATCAGATAAAATATAGCTTCAGCTTTGTCTAGGAGAAGGGAGAGGGGTCCTGCATCAAGGCAGCTTAGAAAGGCAGAAACAGAGAGGTCCACCGGCCTAGCAAGTGTGCTCCACTTCATGAACTAAATATCCAGACACCGATCATTGTTTTGTTATTTGTATAATAAGATTAAAAATAAAACAAGAAAGTGAGATGTTCAGGCTTTATCAGCCAGTTCACTGACTACAAATAGTCCTTTATTTTCTTCTTATTATTCATGATCTAGTTGATTTCTGTCTGTATGTTGTTCAAACTCTACTACTGACAGAAATGACCGTTATCATTCTATTGGATGTGGTGGGACTCCACACTTTCATGACCTATCTTTGTATGGGAGACTGAGATGAAACATTCTCTTGGATTAAAGCCTTTATCTGAAAACCAGGCAAACTGGGGGCTGGGTGGTGGTGGCACATCGGGTTATGAACACATAGTGTAAAGCTCAAGGACCCAAGCAGGGATCCGGGTTCAAGTCCTGAGCTCCCCACTTGTGTAAGAAACAAAATGAAACGGTCATAAATGGTTGTTATAAATATTTAAGGAAAGAAAGTGAAATTTGAAATAAATTGATTCTGGGTCACATACATGACAGACCAGCACACAGTCTAGTGAGTTATTTTGCCAGTCCTGGAAATAAATAAATATATATATATATATATATATATATATATATATATATCTGTGCATGTGTACAGTGAACTTACTATTAGCATATGAACAAATTATAAACTCATATTATCTGTGATTATACAGAACTAATCTTTTAATTCTATTTATTTTGTTTGTCACTGCTATCAACTAGAGCAATATATATACATATATATATATATATATATATATATATATATCAAAATATAAATCCCTGGAAGTTGCCAATATTACTTTTTGTTGGGATAGGGTTTTTACAGATGCTAAGATCTTGAGAAAAATGTTAAAAGATATTGAGATGGGGAGTCGGGCAGTAGCGCAGCAGGTTAAGCGCACATGGCACAAAGCTCATGGACCGGCGTAAGGATCCCGGCTTGAGCCCCGGCTCCCCACCTGCAGGGGAGTCACTTCACAGACAGTGAAGCAGGTCTGCACGTGTCTTTCTTTCTCTTCCCTTTATCTTCCCCTCTCCATTTCTCTCTGTCCTATTTAACAACAACATTAATAACAACAACAATAATAACTACAACAGTAAAAAAAAAACAAAAAAAACAAGGGCAACCAAAGGGAAAATTAAAGAAAAGAAAAGATAGTTAAAAAAAAAAAAGATATTGAGATGAGGAGGGCAGGTGATGGTACACTTGGTTTAAGTGCACGTATTACCAAG
The DNA here is from genome assembly GCF_950295315.1 of Erinaceus europaeus. Taxonomy (NCBI): domain Eukaryota; kingdom Metazoa; phylum Chordata; class Mammalia; order Eulipotyphla; family Erinaceidae; genus Erinaceus; species Erinaceus europaeus. Next base: position 58,047,892 of record NC_080166.1, read on the forward strand.
CACAAGGACCTGGGTTTGAGCACCCACCCCCTTATCTTTCTCTCCTTCTACCCATCTCCCTATCCTTTCTCAATTTCTCTCTGTATCTAATAAAAAAGAAGGGTTATGCCTGCCAGGAGCAGTGGATTTGTAGTGCCAGTAATAACACTGGTGGTAATAATAATAGTGATAATAATAAAATATGTTGAGATGAAATCCTTCTGGATTGGAGCTGGTCTCTTCATTCAATGGCAGATACCATGATAAAAGAAAGAGAGAGTAGGGCTTGGGGATAGAACTCCCAGGAAGCCTCATTGCGAGGACACAGAGATTGGAATGTTCTAGCTCTATTTCAACAAACACTATGGGTTGACAACAGGCACAGGAAGCTGAAAGGAGGCAGGAAATGGAATTTTCCCTAAGTCATAGAAGAAACTTCACACTTCTGACTCTAGAACAGTGAGAGAAGACAGTGAATCCCAGTTTGTTGTCTTTTTTTTTATTTTTAATTTTTTATTTAAGAAAGGATTAATGAACAAAAACATAAGATAGGAGGGGTACAACTCCACACAATTCCCACCACCCAATCCCCATAACCCACCCCCTCCCCTGATAGCTTTCCCATTCTCTAGCCCTCTGGGAGCATGGACCCAGGGTCGTTGTGGGTTGCAGAAGGTGGAAGGTCTGGCTTCTGTAATTGCTTCCCCGCTGAACATGGGTGTTGACTGGTCGGTCCATACTCCCAGTCTGCCTCTCTCTGTCTTTTCTTACTACACTCCTCAAGCAATGAATGCATTTGCCCCAAAGATGTTATTAAAACATGTAACCTGAGGTCTTTCTTTCTTTCTTTCTTTCTTTCTTTCTTTCTTTCTTTCTTTCTTTCTTCCTTCCTTCCTTCCTTCCTTCCTTCCTCCCTCCCTCCCTCCCTCCCTCCCTCCCTCTCTCTCTCTCTCTCTCTCTTTCTTTCTTTCTTTCCTTCACCTTCCAAGAGACTTTTTAAAGTATGTCCCATACTTGTAAAAAGGAACACAAAAGGAGTCGACAGTAGTGCAGCGGGTTAAGCACAAGTGGCGCAAAGCTCATGGACCTGCGTAAGGATCCCGGTTCAAGCCCCTGGCTCCCCACCTGCAGGGGAGTCGCTTCACAGGTGGTGAGACAGGTCTGCAGGTGTCTTTCCCTCCCTCTCTCTGTCTTCCCTTCCTCTCTCCATTTCTCTCTGTCCTATCCAACAACGATGAAAACAATAATAACTACAACAATGAAATAAAGGGCAACAAAAGGGAATAAATAAATAAAATACATATATAAAGAAAGAACACAAAAACTATGTAACTAAAATAATTTCATTGTGGACACCTTTGCGACGGACTGCTCAGGCGGAGGAGCAGCAGGAATGATCAGGGAACTGACCTGGTGGGTCAGGAGGAGAACAGAATACAACACACTCTGTTGGAGTGTGAATCTGAACTCAAGTTTTATTTAGCAAGTGAGAGTTTATATATCCTTCAGTCTTACATAAACAATATCTGGAACAAAGCTCATTTCTTGATTAGATGGCCTTGCGGTTTTACACAGTAATGTCGTACTTCATGGGGTGATGCATTTCTGAGTAATAGGCTTAGCAGATAGTATTTCACGTAGAGTTTTAACATATTTCATAAGAGGAGGTAAGTATTATTAAGAATTTTTCCTAAAACTTTATGTATTTGATGACCCATAACTTTGTCTACCTCATTTACTGTTCATCTGTATCTTATCTGGGAACAGGGCCTGTTTGTCCCTGATTACACAGCATCATTACCATGTACATAATGAAAACAATAATCAGAGTTTTCAATTTAGATCTGCTCAGGATGCCAAGACCCACTCCCAGAATTCTTCTTCCTTGAAGAGAGTTTCCTAGGGTGCTAACCCTGTCAGACCCATCATTCTGGAGTTGGGTGGGGCGTGGCACACCTTCAATATTGTTTTGCTTCTGAAACCAAGCATGGATTCTGAAAGTTACATTTCATAAGACAGGTGATATTGGAATCACTGTAACTTAAGTAAAATGTATCTGAAGGAATTTAACTCCCTTTCACCATTTTTTAAATTATCTTTATTTATGTGTTGGATATAGACAGTCATAAATCAAGAGTGAAGGGGAAGATAGAAGGGGGAGAGAGACAGAGAGACACCTGCAGCTCTGTTTCATCACTTGCAAAGATTTCCCCCTCCCCACTCTGGCAGGTGGGGACTGGGGTTTTGAACCTGGGTCTTTGCATATTGTAACATGTGCACTCAACCAGGTGTGCCACCACCTGTCCCAACTTTCAGCACTTTGTAGACTAACAGTTTACCCGTGGCTTTATTTTTGGTGAACAGAAATGTACTGTATTTGTTTTGCTACCTGGCATGAAATTATTTGTGAAAATCATTGTATAAAGTATAACCTTCAGATTATTATACAGAAACCTATTAAATGTCATTTGTTACAGACTTAACATTTCTTGAAAAATTTGATAGATGAATGAACAAACAACGGCATTAATATTTCTTCTTTGGAAAAATAAAATAAAAATGTTCAATAACTTTAATAGACATTTCTGTGTTTCATAAAATGAGAGAGAATGTGAGTTCAAAATGAAAGAGAATATTAGTTCTCACATCTTCAATAGTAACTTCTATCCTGGATTCTGACTTGTACTCTGACAAGAAACTATTCATTTTATAAAGAACATTCAGGGGGATCTGATGATTCATAGATACTTTTTCTTTTCTTCAACTAACTAGCCAATTCTTGGTGACTAGATACCATTAGTTTTTAAGTGTCCACTCAATTCTGGAATAGAGAAAGTACTGAGAGAATCATTCTGAAGACGAGAAAACAAATGCTCACAAACTCCTGATAAGAATCTGTGTAAATCTTTTCAACTCAGAAAAGCTCTGGGGAGAACACCCAGGGCTGTCTTCTTGTAGCCACTAGTAGGAATGCTCAGTGTTTTTTCTTGTAAAATAATTTATTGATTACTTATTTAAATGAAAGAAAGAGAGAGAGACTTATACCAGAGCACTGCTCATTGCTCTGGCTGGCAATTGAACCTGAGACCTCACAGCCTCCGGCATAAATGTTTTATACAACATCATTATGGTGCTTCCACAGTTCAGCCTTTTATATCCTATGTTTTATTTTTTCAAGTTATTTAAATATTTATTTATTTTCCCTTTTGTTGCCCTTGTTTTTTTGTTGTTATAGTTATTATTGTTGTTGTTACTGATGTCTTCATTGTTGGATAGGACAGAGAGAAATGGAGAGAGGAGGGGAAGACAGAGAGGGGGAGAGAAAGACAGACCTTCTTTCACAGCCTTCTTTCACAGCCTGTGAAGTGACTCCTCTCCAGGTGGGAAACCAGGGGCTGGAACCGGGATCCTTATGCCGGTCCTTGTGCTTTGTGCCACTTGTGCTTAACCAGCTGCGCTACCATCCAACTCACTCTCCCTATCTTTCGTCAGCCTAAAGAGGACTATAAATTCCTCCTCTGAATTAAGTTCTTTTTTTTTTTTGCTTTTTTAATTATGAAGTTGTCGGAGGTTGCACATATAATATTTAGACTTTGGCCTTCTTCCAGTCAGCTGTCCTCAGTGATGGCCTCTTATACAACTTGGATACACTGTCAAAAGCGAATATGTATAACTACATTGGTACAATAATATCAGATTGTAATGTTGAGTTGTGATAGGTTTTAATTTATCATTATGTATGTGTGCTGCTGATGTTCATGGATTTTTTTTTATTTTATCATTGCAAACTTTGAATTTATTTTTTCTTTCTTTCTTTTTTTTTTTTTTTTTGCCTCCAGGGTTATTGCTGGGGCTCAGTGCCTACACTACCAATCCACTGCTCCTGGAAGCCATTTTTTGCCCCCATATTGTTGCCCTTATTGTTGTCATTATTATTATTGTTGCTGTTATTGTTGTTGGATAAGACAGAGAAATCGAGAGAGGAGGGCAAGACAGAGAAGGGAAGGGACAGACAGACACCTGCACACCTGCTTCACCACTTGCGAAGTGACCCCCTAGGTGGGGAGCCAGGGCTTGAACCCGGGATCCTTAAGCCTGTCCTTGAGCTTAGCTCCATGTGCGCTTAACTCACTGCACTACCTCCCAAACCCCTGAATTTACTTTTTAATGCTGTTTCTCTTTCCAGATATAAATGTACTATACAGCGATATGTCTTATGTTCTATTTTTTCTTACCTTCCTAACATTATTTCTCTAATGTTCCAAATTTGTAAAAACACTGAACATAGTTTATAGATGATAACATAATTGGTAAAGAGTAAAAGTAATGCACTGATCGAATACTCAGCCCTCTGGGACTTAAAAAAAAAAAAAAAAGGTAAGTGCAAAGAGATTTTTCTTAGGAACTAGGAGATTCACTTCACAAAAAGGAAAATTCAATTCCCCTAGCAAATGTCATTAGAAATAACTCACTACAAAGAAAATGCAGGACCATAACTTTACTGTAAGACTCTTTGACTCTTCTCATGAAAATCAAAGAATTTTGGGAATCAAAGAATATTACTTCGACTGAAAGCTTGAATTTGAGGCCTAATTTTACTCTCTGGCCTGCTATATATAAGTCACTTCACCTCTTAAGAAATCTTTGCTTATCCAATTGCAAAGTAAATCTGATGAACTAGAAGCACTATGGACAGAAAATCGGGGGTTTTGTTGCTGTTGTTCAGGTGTTTGTTTGTTTTTCTGGAGGCAGTGACAGATTTTATTGTTTGTTTTTTTCCTTTGTTTTTGTTAGCAAAGCTACAGATTAACCAACTTCCTCTTTGGGATCCCATGTTTCTTTATGGTAGGCCTCTTTCTACTCACTTTCTGACTAGTTTTCTTATTCCTGTTTGTCACAGATGCATGCCCCCTGAAATTTGGTATTCTTTTTTAAAAATAATTTTAAAGATTTTTATTTATTTGTAATTGGATAGAGACAGAGAGAAATTGAGAAGGGAGAGGGAGGTAGAGAGAGGAGACAGAGAGACACCTGCAGCCCTGCTTCATGACTGGTAAAGCTTCCCCCCCTGCAAGTGGGGACCAGTGGCTTGAACCTGGGTCCTTGCACACTGTAGTGTGTGTGCTCAATGAGGTGCACTACCACCACCATGCTGCTTGCCTTTATCTTTTTTAATACTCTTGGCAAATACTTTTCAAATGTGAATATAAACCCTTTCATTGTAAACTATTCATGAATCACGTTGGGAACACTTACTTCTTGACCTTAAACTTTATACTTTCACTGTTCATTGTTTCTATTTTATGTATTTGAATCACTAAACCCTTCTAGAGAATAAGACATTTATTACAATGATCCATTTAATTCTGATATTGATGGGTAAGGTCTCTACATGCAACTAACTCATTTTATGGTTTCTTAAATTTATAGGATTCCCAAGGAAGGAACTTCTTGTCCCCCATTGGTTTTCTGCACAGCAGGATTTACAGAATTTTGCCTAGTCATAAACTTCCCCCACATTATGCAAGAATATATATTTATATATGATTCTGGACTGGAGAGATTAGCACAGAGATTATATGAAATGTCTTTTATCCCTGAGACACCAATGGTTCTGGGCTCCATCCCTAGCATCAACATTAACTGGAACTTAGAAGTGGTATGGTGAAAAGGGAAGGAAGGAAAAAAGGAAGGAAGGAAGGAAGGGAGGGAGGAAGGAAGGAAGGAAGGAAGGAAGGAAGGAAGGAAGGAAGGAGGGAAGGAAGGAAGGAGGGAAGGAAGGAAAAAGGAAAGAAGGGAGGGAGGGAAGAAAAAGGGAGGAAAGAGGGAGAGGAGACCCAAATTCACTTAATTCTTTAGCTACCAGAATTCCATTTTTCCTCTGTGAGCAGGGGCAAAGAAAAAACAAATCATATATTCTCATAATGACATTTCTTACTCTCCATGGCTTTCCCAGCACTGTCACTTACATTGGTGACATGGCTGGCTTGGCATGGGGTACCTTTCCCACATCTTCAATAACATTTCTGCATTTCCCATCTGTCCCACAGGCTGGTCTGACATCTATCCTAGTGGCCTCCTGTCAGCCCTCCCCCCCACCACACGTCATCACTGTAAGAGTTGTACTAAGATGCTTTATAACCTATCATTTTCACAACTTTAACAGCCTGAAAATTTGACTTTCTAGCCTCAGTGCAGAAGTTCTGGCTGCTGATCTCCAGGACGATAGATAATTGCTCAGACAACCACAATGGACCCAAGATTTCCATCAAAGTAAGTTGCTCCGTATTGATCTGACACTTTATCTTTCTTCCATTATCTCTCCAGTTTCCCAAACCATTTCGAAGGCTACATGTGGCAAGGTAAAAACTTCTTGAGGGCATAAGAGAAATTAAATGACTCACTTATCACAGGGCCAGACTGGAGTTAGTCAGTTCGCCTGTGCTCCAGAGAAATAATTTTTTAGATTTATTTATAGAATGAATATACTGACAAGACCATCGGATAAAAGGGGGTACAATTCCACACAATTTTCAAAACCAGAGCTCTGTAACCCATTCCCTCCCTTGATAGCTTTCCTAT